>NC_134833.1:7636395-7807396 GCF_004210375.1 Tachypleus tridentatus
TGTTTAGCAGAAAAGATAGACCAAAATGTACTTTTATTGTATGATGTATGACTGTTTAGCAGAAAAGATAGACCAAAATGTACTTTTATTGTATGATGTATGACTGTTTAGCAGAAAAGATAGACCAAAATGTACTTTTATTGTATGATGTATGACTGTTTAGCAGAAAAGATAGACCAAAATGTACTTTTATTGTATGATGTATGACTGTTTAGCAGAAAAGATAGACCAAAATGTACTTTTTATTGTATGATGTATGACTGTTTACCAGAAAAGATAGACCAAAATGTACTTTTTATTGTATGATGTATGACTGTTTACCAGAAAAGATAGACCAAAATGTACTTTTTATTGTATGATGTATGACTGTTTAGCAGAAAAGATAGACCAAAATGTACTTTTATTGTATGATGTATGACTGTTTAGCAGAAAAGATAGACCAAAATGTACTTTTATTGTATGATGTATGACTGTTTAGCAGAAAAGATAGACCAAAATGTACTTTTTTTATTGTATGATGTATGACTGTTTAGCAGAAAAGATAGACCAAAATGTACTTTTTTTATTGTATGATGTATGACTGTTTAGCAGAAAAGATAGACCAAAATGTACTTTTATTGTATGATGTATGACTGTTTAGCAGAAAAGATAGACCAAAATGTACTTTTATTGTATGATGTATGACTGTTTACCAGAAAAGATAGACCAAAATGTACTTTTATTGTATGATGTATGACTGTTTAGCAGAAAAGATAGACCAAAATGTACTTTTTATTGTATGATGTATGACTGTTTAGCAGAAAAGATAGACCAAAATGTACTTTTTATTGTATGATGTATGACTGTTTAGCAGAAAAGATAGACCAAAATGTACTTTTTATTGTATGATGTATGACTGTTTAGCAGAAAAGATAGACCAAAATGTACTTTTTATTGTATGATGTATGACTGTTTAGCAGAAAAGATAGACCAAAATGTACTTTTATTGTATGATGTATGACTGTTTAGCAGAAAAGATAGACCAAAATGTACTTTTATTGTATGATGTATGACTGTTTAGCAGAAAAGATAGACCAAAATGTACTTTTATTGTATGATGTATGACTGTTTAGCAGAAAAGATAGACCAAAATGTACTTTTTATTGTATGATGTATGACTGTTTACCAGAAAAGATAGACCAAAATGTACTTTTTATTGTATGATGTATGACTGTTTACCAGAAAAGATAGACCAAAATGTACTTTTTATTGTATGATGTATGACTGTTTAGCAGAAAAGATAGACCAAAATGTACTTTTTATTGTATGATGTATGACTGTTTAGCAGAAAAGATAGACCAAAATGTACTTTTTATTGTATGATGTATGACTGTTTACCAGAAAAGATAGACCAAAATGTACTTTTTATTGTATGATGTATGACTGTTTACCAGAAAAGATAGACCAAAATGTACTTTTATTGTATGATGTATGACTGTTTAGCAGAAAAGATAGACCAAAATGTACAAAATTTTTTATTGTATGATGTATGACTGTTTAGCAGAAAAGATAGACCAAAATGTACTTTTTTTATTGTATGATGTATGACTGTTTAGCAGAAAAGATAGACCAAAATGTACTTTTATTGTATGATGTATGACTGTTTAGCAGAAAAGATAGACCAAAATGTACTTTTTTATTGTATGATGTATGACTGTTTAGCAGAAAAGATAGACCAAAATGTACTTTTTTTATTGTATGATGTATGACTGTTTAGCAGAAAAGATAGACCAAAATGTACTTTTATTGTATGATGTATGACTGTTTAGCAGAAAAGATAGACCAAAATGTACTTTTATTGTATGATGTATGACTGTTTAGCAGAAAAGATAGACCAAAATGTACTTTTATTGTATGATGTATGACTGTTTAGCAGAAAAGATAGACCAAAATGTACTTTTATTGTATGATGTATGACTGTTTAGCAGAAAAGATAGACCAAAATGTACTTTTATTGTATGATGTATGACTGTTTAGCAGAAAAGATAGACCAAAATGTACTTTTATTGTATGATGTATGACTGTTTAGCAGAAAAGATAGACCAAAATGTACTTTTATTGTATGATGTATGACTGTTTACCAGAAAAGATAGACCAAAATGTACTTTTTTTATTGTATGATGTATGACTGTTTACCAGAAAAGATAGACCAAAATGTACTTTTTTTATTGTATGATGTATGACTGTTTACCAGAAAAGATAGACCAAAATGTACTTTTATTGTATGATGTATGACTGTTTAGCAGAAAAGATAGACCAAAATGTACTTTTATTGTATGATGTATGACTGTTTAGCAGAAAAGATAGACCAAAATGTACTTTTATTGTATGATGTATGACTGTTTAGCAGAAAAGATAGACCAAAATGTACTTTTATTGTATGATGTATGACTGTTTACCAGAAAAGATAGACCAAAATGTACTTTTATTGTATGATGTATGACTGTTTACCAGAAAAGATAGACCAAAATGTACTTTTTTTATTGTATGATGTATGACTGTTTAGCAGAAAAGATAGACCAAAATGTACTTTTATTGTATGATGTATGACTGTTTAGCAGAAAAGATAGACCAAAATGTACTTTTATTGTATGATGTATGACTGTTTAGCAGAAAAGATAGACCAAAATGTACTTTTTTATTGTATGATGTATGACTGTTTAGCAGAAAAGATAGACCAAAATGTACTTTTATTGTATGATGTATGACTGTTTAGCAGAAAAGATAGACCAAAATGTACTTTTTTTATTGTATGATGTATGACTGTTTAGCAGAAAAGATAGACCAAAATGTACTTTTTATTGTATGATGTATGACTGTTTAGCAGAAAAGATAGACCAAAATGTACTTTTTATTGTATGATGTATGACTGTTTACCAGAAAAGATAGACCAAAATGTACTTTTTATTGTATGATGTATGACTGTTTACCAGAAAAGATAGACCAAAATGTACTTTTTATTGTATGATGTATGACTGTTTAGCAGAAAAGATAGACCAAAATGTACTTTTTATTGTATGATGTATGACTGTTTAGCAGAAAAGATAGACCAAAATGTACTTTTTATTGTATGATGTATGACTGTTTACCAGAAAAGATAGACCAAAATGTACTTTTTATTGTATGATGTATGACTGTTTAGCAGAAAAGATAGACCAAAATGTACTTTTTATTGTATGATGTATGACTGTTTAGCAGAAAAGATAGACCAAAATGTACTTTTATTGTATGATGTATGACTGTTTAGCAGAAAAGATAGACCAAAATGTACTTTTATTGAATGATGTATGACTGTTTAGCAGAAAAGATAGACCAAAATGTACTTTTATTGTATGATGTATGACTGTTTAGCAGAAAAGATAGACCAAAATGTACTTTTATTGTATGATGTATGACTGTTTACCAGAAAAGATAGACCAAAATGTACTTTTATTGTATGATGTATGACTGTTTAGCAGAAAAGATAGACCAAAATGTACTTTTATTGTATGATGTATGACTGTTTAGCAGAAAAGATAGACCAAAATGTACTTTTATTGTATGATGTATGACTGTTTACCAGAAAAGATAGACCAAAATGTACTTTTATTGTATGATGTATGACTGTTTACCAGAAAAGATAGACCAAAATGTACTTTTTTTATTGTATGATGTATGACTGTTTACCAGAAAAGATAGACCAAAATGTACTTTTATTGTATGATGTATGACTGTTTAGCAGAAAAGATAGACCAAAATGTACTTTTATTGTATGATGTATGACTGTTTAGCAGAAAAGATAGACCAAAATGTACTTTTTTATTGTATGATGTATGACTGTTTACCAGAAAAGATAGACCAAAATGTACTTTTATTGTATGATGTATGACTGTTTAGCAGAAAAGATAGACCAAAATGTACTTTTATTGTATGATGTATGACTGTTTAGCAGAAAAGATAGACCAAAATGTACTTTTATTGTATGATGTATGACTGTTTAGCAGAAAAGATAGACCAAAATGTACTTTTATTGTATGATGTATGACTGTTTAGCAGAAAAGATAGACCAAAATGTATTTTTTATTGTATGATGTATGACTGTTTAGCAGAAAAGATAGACCAAAATGTACTTTTTATTGTATGATGTATGACTGTTTACCAGAAAAGATAGACCAAAATGTACTTTTTATTGTATGATGTATGACTGTTTACCAGAAAAGATAGACCAAAATGTACTTTTTTATTGTATGATGTATGACTGTTTAGCAGAAAAGATAGACCAAAATGTACTTTTTTTATTGTATGATGTATGACTGTTTAGCAGAAAAGATAGACCAAAATGTACTTTTTTATTGTATGATGTATGACTGTTTACCAGAAAAGATAGACCAAAATGTACTTTTATTGTATGATGTATGACTGTTTAGCAGAAAAGATAGACCAAAATGTACTTTTATTGTATGATGTATGACTGTTTAGCAGAAAAGATAGACCAAAATGTACTTTTATTGTATGATGTATGACTGTTTAGCAGAAAAGATAGACCAAAATGTACTTTTATTGTATGATGTATGACTGTTTAGCAGAAAAGATAGACCAAAATGTACTTTTATTGTATGATGTATGACTGTTTAGTAGAAAAGATAGACCAAAATGTACTTTTTTATTGTATGATGTATGACTGTTTAGCAGAAAAGATAGACCAAAATGTACTTTTTTATTGTATGATGTATGACTGTTTAGCAGAAAAGATAGACCAAAATGTACTTTTATTGTATGATGTATGACTGTTTAGCAGAAAAGATAGACCAAAATGTACTTTTATTGTATGATGTATGACTGTTTAGCAGAAAAGATAGACCAAAATGTACATTTTTTTATTGTATGATGTATGACTGTTTACCAGAAAAGATAGACCAAAATGTACTTTTATTGTATGATGTATGACTGTTTAGCAGAAAAGATAGACCAAAATGTACTTTTATTGTATGATGTATGACTGTTTAGCAGAAAAGATAGACCAAAATGTACTTTTTTTATTGTATGATGTATGACTGTTTACCAGAAAAGATAGACCAAAATGTAACTTTTATTGTATGATGTATGACTGTTTACCAGAAAAGATAGACCAAAATGTACTTTTATTGTATGATGTATGACTGTTTAGCAGAAAAGATAGACCAAAATGTACTTTTATTGTATGATGTATGACTGTTTAGCAGAAAAGATAGACCAAAATGTACTTTTATTGTATGATGTATGACTGTTTAGCAGAAAAGATAGACCAAAATGTACTTTTATTGTATGATGTATGACTGTTTAGCAGAAAAGATAGACCAAAATGTACTTTTATTGTATGATGTATGACTGTTTAGCAGAAAAGATAGACCAAAATGTACTTTTATTGTATGATGTATGACTGTTTAGCAGAAAAGATAGACCAAAATGTACTTTTTATTGTATGATGTATGACTGTTTAGCAGAAAAGATAGACCAAAATGTACTTTTATTGTATGATGTATGACTGTTTAGCAGAAAAGATAGACCAAAATGTACTTTTTTTATTGTATGATGTATGACTGTTTAGCAGAAAAGATAGACCAAAATGTACTTTTATTGTATGATGTATGACTGTTTAGCAGAAAAGATAGACCAAAATGTACTTTTTATTGTATGATGTATGACTGTTTAGCAGAAAAGATAGACCAAAATGTACTTTTATTGTATGATGTATGACTGTTTAGCAGAAAAGATAGACCAAAATGTACTTTTATTGTATGATGTATGACTGTTTAGCAGAAAAGATAGACCAAAATGTACTTTTATTGTATGATGTATGACTGTTTAGCAGAAAAGATAGACCAAAATGTACTTTTATTGTATGATGTATGACTGTTTAGCAGAAAAGATAGACCAAAATGTACTTTTATTGAATGATGTATGACTGTTTAGCAGAAAAGATAGACCAAAATGTACTTTTTTATTGTATGATGTATGACTGTTTAGCAGAAAAGATAGACCAAAATGTACTTTTATTGTATGATGTATGACTGTTTAGCAGAAAAGATAGACCAAAATGTACTTTTATTGTATGATGTATGACTGTTTACCAGAAAAGATAGACCAAAATGTACTTTTTATTGTATGATGTATGACTGTTTACCAGAAAAGATAGACCAAAATGTACTTTTATTGTATGATGTATGACTGTTTAGCAGAAAAGATAGACCAAAATTACTTTTTATTGTATGATGTATGACTGTTTAGCAGAAAAGATAGACCAAAATGTACTTTTTATTGTATGATGTATGACTGTTTAGCAGAAAAGATAGACCAAAATGTACTTTTTATTGTATGATGTATGACTGTTTACCAGAAAAGATAGACCAATATGTACTTTTTATTGTATGGTTTATGACTGTTTAGCAGAAAAGATAGACCAAAATGTACTTTTTATTGTATGATGTATGACTGTTTAGCAGAAAAGATAGACCAAAATGTACTTTTTATTGAATGATGTATGACTGTTTAGCAGAAAAGATAGACCAATATGTACTTTTTATTGTGTGGTTTATGACTGTTTAGCAGAAAAGATAGACCAAAATGTACTTTTTATTGTATGATATGTGACTGTTTACCAGAAAAGATAGACCAAAATGTACTTTTTATTGTTTGATGTATGACTGTTTAGCAGAAAAGATAGACCAAAATGTACTTTTTATTGTATGATGTATGACTGTTTTCCAGAAAAGATAGACCAAAATGTACTTTTTATTGTATGATGTATGACTGTTTAGCAGAAAAGATAGACCAAAATGTACTTTTTATTGTATGATGTATGACTGTTTACCAGAAAAGATAGACCAAAATGTACTTTTTATTGTATGATGTATGACTGTTTACCAGAAAAGATAGACCAAAATGTACTTTTTATTGTATGATGTATGACTGTTTACCAGAAAAGATAGACCAAAATGTACTTTTATTGTATGATGTATGACTGTTTACCAGAAAAGATAGAACAAAATGTACTTTTTATTGTATGATGTATGACTGTTTAGCAGAAAAATAGACCAAAATGTACTTTTTATTGTATGGTGTATGACTGTTTAGCAGAAAAGATAGACCAAAATGTACTTTTTATTGTATGATGTATGACTGTTTAGCAGAAAAGATAGACCAAAATGTACTTTTTATTGCATGATGTATGACTTTTTAGCAGAAAAGATAGACCAAAATGTACTTTTTATTGTATGATGTATGACTGTTTAGTTCTTCTTTCTACTCTTTTTCAACTCACATTATGTGTAACAACTATATGTAATTAAACTGCAAAGTAATCAAAGATTGTATGTTTTCTTATTTCCAGATCCTGTTATTAAACAAAGAAATTAACCTATCAGATCTTGACTTTTTGTTACGGTTTCCTATTCAACCAAATGTAATAAGCCCAGTTGACTTCCTGTCCAATATCAGCTGGGGTGGTGTTAAAGTAAGTTTTTTTAAATTTATAAGGTACAGGTGTTTATTATAGACCCTATTTTTAATTTCTGTTTGAAGATTTTCACATGAAAGTTTATTAAAACTGTTATTAATGTAAAATCTGTTAATTGTAATAGCTTATTTTCAAAACATACTCACACTACAGCTATTATTTCACTGCTACAGTTTTCTCTCCATTGCCCAGCTGATCATTGGTCTGATTTTTTCTCATTTGCTCCAGTCATTTATTTCACACTTAACTGCCCTTTGCAACATCTAACTGGTGACACTCTCTACCTACATGAAAGTGTCTTCAATTCTGGTACTGTATGTAAGCACCTCATTCACACAATATTGTTTCTTTTTGCTCAAGAAAGTGTTCTCTAAAAGGTTTCAACATAGTGTGACTGTTCAAGATACTTTGAGGATACTTCAATATAATGATTTGATTCATCAACACGAGCAACAGTTTTACTCTTTCTAGATACAGTATTATGTACGTACATTAACTCCAGTAACAGTTTATCTTTGTAGATGCAGTATTATCTACATACATCAACTACAGTAACAGTTACTCTTTCTAGATACAGTATTATCTACATACATCAACTACAGTAACAGTGTATCTTTCTAGATACAGTATTATCTACATACATCAACTATAGTAACAGTTTATCTTTTTAGATACAGTATTATCTACATACATCAACTACAGTAGCAGTTTATCATTCAAGATACAGTATTTTCTACATACATCAACTATAGTAACAGTTTATCTTTCTAGATACAGTATTATCTACATACATCAACCACAGTAACAGTTTATCTTCTAGATACAGTATTATCTACATACATCAACTACAGTAGCAGTTTATCATTCAAGATACAGTATTTTCTACATACATCAACTATAGTAACAGTTTATCTTTTTAGATACAGTATTATCTACATACATCAACTACAGTAGCAGTTTATCATTCAAGATACAGTATTATCTACATACATCAACTACAGTAACAGTTTTTCTTTCTAGATATAGTATCATTTACATACATCAACTACAGTAACAGTTACTCTTTCTAGATACAGTATCATCTACATACATCAACTACAGTAACAGTTACTCTTTCTAGATACAGTATTATCTACATACATCAACTCCAGTAACAGTTTTTATCTTTCTAGATACAGTATCATCTTCATACATCAACTACAGTAACAGTTACTCTTTCTAGATACAGTATCATCTACATACATCAACTACAGTAACAGTTACTCTTTCTAGATACAGTATTATCTACATACATCAACTACAGTAACAGTTTTTCTTTCTAGATACAGTATTATCTACATACATCAACTACAGTAACAGTTTTTATCTTTCTAGATACCGTATTATCTATATACATCAACTACAGTAACAGTTTTTCTTTCTAGATACAGTATTATCTACATACATCAACTACAGTAACAGTTACTCTTTCTAGATACAGTATTATCTACATACATCAACTACAGTAACAGTTACTCTTTCTAGATACAGTATCATCTACATACATCAACTACAGTAACAGTTACTCTTTCTAGATACAGTATTATCTACATACATCAACTACAGTAACAGTTTTTCTTTCTAGATACAGTATTATCTACATACATCAACTACAGTAACAGTTACTCTTTCTAGATACAGTATTATCTACATACATCAACTCCAGTAACAGTTTTATCTTTCTAGATACAGTATCATCTTCATACATCAACTACAGTAACAGTTACTCTTTCTAGATACAGTATCATCTACATACATCAACTACAGTAACAGTTACTCTTTCTAGATACAGTATTATCTACATACATCAACTACAGTAACAGTTTTTCTTTCTAGATACAGTATTATCTACATACATCAACTACAGTAACAGTTTTATCTTTCTAGATACAGTATTATCTATATACATCAACTACAGTAACAGTTTTTCTTTCTAGATACAGTATTATCTACATACATCAACTACAGTAACAGTTACTCTTTCTAGATACAGTATTATCTACATACATCAACTACAGTAACAGTTACTCTTTCTAGATACAGTATCATCTACATACATCAACTACAGTAACAGTTACTCTTTCTAGATACAGTATTATCTACATACATCAACTACAGTAACAGTTTTTCTTTCTAGATACAGTATTATCTACATACATCAACTACAGTAACAGTTTTATCTTTCTAGATACAGTATTATCTACATACATCAACTACAGTAACAGTTTTTCTTTCTAGATACAGTATTATCTACATACATCAACTACAGTAACAGTTACTCTTTCTAGATACAGTATTATCTACATACATCAACTATAGTAACAGTTTATCTTTCTAGATACAGTATTATGTACATACATCAACTATAGTAACAGTTTATCTTTCTAGATACAGTACTATCTACATACATCAACTACAGTAACAGTTTATCTTTCTAGATACAGTATTATCTACATACATCAACTCCAGTAACAGTTTTATCTTTCTAGATACAGTATCATCTACATACATCAACTACAGTAACAGTTACTCTTTCTAGATACAGTATTATCTACATACATCAACTACAGTAACAGTTTTTATCTTTTTAGATACAGTATCATCTACATACATCAACTACAGTAACAGTTTATCTTTCTAGATACAGTATTATCTACATACATCAACTACAGTAACAGTTTTTCTTTCTAGATACCTTATTATCTACATACAACAACTACAGTAACAGTTTTTCTTTCTAGATACAGTATTATCTACATACATCAACTACAGTAACAGTTTTTCTTTCTAGATACAGTATTATCTACATACATCAACTACAGTAACAGTTTTATCTTTCTAGATACAGTATTATCTACATACATCAACTACAGTAACAGTTTTTCTTTCTAGATACAGTATTATCTACATACATCAACTACAGTAACAGTTACTCTTTCTAGATACAGTATTATGTACATACATCAACTATAGTAACAGTTTATCTTTCTAGATACAGTACTATCTACATACATCAACTACAGTAACAGTTTATCTTTCTAGATACAGTATTATCTACATACATCAACTACAGTAACAGTTTTTATCTTTCTAGATACAGTATTATCTACATACATCAACTACAGTAACAGTTTTTATCTTTCTAGATACAGTATTATCTACATACATCAACTACAGTAACAGTGTATCTTTCTAGATACAGTATTATCTACATACAACAACTACAGTAACAGTTTATCTTTCTAGATATAGTATTATCTACATACATCAATTACAGTAACAGTTTTTATCTTTCTATATACAGTAGAAGTGTTAGCACATTTTTATAGCTGTAATATCTTGTTTTCATATTTGATTCTAAATTTTGTGAGAAACAGGTTTTGATGCTATTTCTACATCTAGATAGCAACACTTATAGAAGAATTGAAATGTAGATGTTAGTAATGATTTCTTTGTGACAACTTTATATTTTAAATTTACCAAATATATAATCACTATGTTCACATTTGACAAAATTAAGAAAAAAGTCAAGCGTCAGTGTATTCAATTTTTTTAAAAGTATGTTTATATTGTCAACTTGAGAAACACATGGTTGGTTAAAATGCTTTATGTGTCAGTACTTGTATTATTATGGAATTCTTTATGTATGTTCACATTCAAATTATATTTTTTGCAGACATTATCTGCTATGGAAGAGTTTCAAAACTTAGACAGAGACATTGAAGGTTCTGCTAAGAGGTGGAAGAAGTTTGTTGACAGTGAATCTCCTGAAGGAGAGAAACTTCCTCAAGAATGGAAGAACAAGTCGCTGCTCCAACAGCTGTGTATCATGAGATGCTTGAGGCCTGACCGAATGACTTATGCTCTCATGTGAGTGTTTTCCTTCTCTCAGTATGTGATCAAAAATTGAGTTTCCTATAAAAGTAAATATTTTCATTAGCTGTGACATATGATTTAGTTAATTTAAAAAATGTTTTGGTTTTTAATTGAAATAACTTTTACCTTATTCACAGACTTTGATGTCTGTCTTCATGAGCACTTAGAAGGGTGACCACCTGGGACACCAGGTGAAGATGGTACTAGTACTTTGCTCATTGGAACAGCAGTAAGTCTCAAGGCTCCTAACACTGAAAACTGTTTTTTTATTACTCATGGTAGGCATAATATGTGCAGCCCATTGTGTAGCTTTGTGCTAAAAACAAACACCAACTTTCAATGTAATAAGTTGAACAGTCTCTGACACAACTACTCAGTGTTTCACCTGTAAACCTTTTTCAGTCTCTGACACAACTTCTCAGTGTTTCACCTGTAAACCTTCCTCAGTCTCTGACACAACTTCTCAGTGTTTCACCTGTAAACCTTCCTCAGTCTCTGACACAACTTCTCAGTGTTTCACCTGTAAACATTCCTCAGTCTCTGACACAACTTCTCAGTGTTTCACCTGTAAAACTTTCTCAGTCTCTGACACAACTTCTCAGTGTTTCACCTGTAAAACTTTCTCAGTCTCTGACACAACTACTCAGTGTTTCACCTGTAAAACTTCCTCAGTCTCTGACACAACTTCTCAGTGTTTCACCTGTAAACCTTCCTCAGTCTCTGACACAACTTCTCAGTGTTTCATCTGTAAAACTTTCTCAGTCTCTGACACAACTTCTCAGTGTTTCACCTGTAAACCTTCCTCAGTCTCTGACACAACTTCTCAGTGTTTCACCTGTAAAACTTTCTCAGTCTCTGACACAACTTCTCAGTGTTTCACCTGTAAACCTTCCTCAGTCTCTGACACAACTTCTCAGTGTTTCACCTGTAAAACTTTCTCAGTCTCTGACACAACTTCTCAGTGTTTCACATGTAAACCTTCCTCAGTCTCTGACACAACTTCTCAGTGTTTCACCTGTAAACCTTCCTCAGTCTCTGACACAACTTCTCAGTGTTTCATCTGTAAAACTTTCTCAGTCTCTGACACAACTTCTCAGTGTTTCACCTGTAAACCTTCCTCAGTCTCTGACACAACTTCTCAGTGTTTCATCTGTAAACTTTCTCAGTCTCTGACACAACTTCTCAGTGTTTCACCTGTAAACCTTCCTCAGTCTCTGACACAACTTCTCAGTGTTTCACCTGTAAAACTTTCTCAGTCTCTGACACAACTTCTCAGTGTTTCACCTGTAAACCTTCCTCAGTCTCTGACACAACTTCTCAGTGTTTCACCTGTAAAACTTTCTCAGTCTCTGACACAACTTCTCAGTGTTTCACATGTAAACCTTCCTCAGTCTCTGACACAACTTCTCAGTGTTTAACTGTAAAACTTTCTCAGTCTCTGATACTTCTCATTGTTTTATCTGTAAAACCTCCTCAGTCTCTGACCCTACTGCTCATTGTTACACTTGTAAAACCTCTTCAGAGATATTAGAAAAATACACTTTCTTTGTTACAGTTTGATGTTTAATACCTGTGTTTTGTGAAATGAGTGACTAAAAGTGGAGTGGCCAGTAAAGACTTTCATGTGGCAGGCATTGCAAAGTCTACCACCCCAGTGCACAAGCTGGAACTAAAGTTAAAGCTAAGAGAAATGATATTGTAAAGTCAAGATACATTTGAATTTTAAACAACTTTATTAACCTAAAGTCGTTTACGTTAATAGTAAATCTCTCCATTTAGTATTTAGATAATAAGGATGGGGTGTAATTACAATGGTAGGAAGTTGTCCTGAAAAATATCTTTTATGTAAAACTTAGAAGTTTATATAAACAGTATGTTTTGAATTATTGGGATAATTGAAACTTTTTCTTCATAGAATATAGAAGTGTAAGTTTGGAAGGAAGTGCTGTATGTAATACTCAGATTATTATTGTATGTAATACTCGGATTATTATTGTATGTAATACTCGGATTATTATTGTATGTAATACTCGGATTATTATTGTATGTAATACTCAGATTATTATTGTATGTAATACTCGGATTATTATTGTATGTAATACTCAGATTATTATTGTATGTAATACTCAGATTATTATTGTTGTGCATAGTTTTTGAGGATTTTTTACAGAAGTATGAACTGATTATTGAATTTAATACCAAAACACGTTAATGAGAATGATGGGTGTGTTGTATAGCTTTAGTTATCATTTAGTATTAATAAATATCTACCAATAGTGACACCATGTTGTCATTTAGTTGAAACAGTCTAATGTCTGTTAGCTGCAAGTGTAGAGTCACTTCAAAAACCTAAATATGTTAACTGCAAGTCTGAAGTCTGTTAGCTGGAAGTGATGATTCACTTCAAAGTCTGAAATCTGTTGGCTGCAAGTGTAGAGTCACTTCAAAAACCTAAATATGTTAACTGCAAGTCTGAAGTCTGTTAGCTGGAAGTGATGATTCACTTCAAAGTCTGCAAAATCTCAATGCTACAAGTAGAGTCAGTTTCATAGCATTCATCAACCTAGATATGTGAATCTTTCAGGAACTAGTTTCATAGCATGTTAGAATCAATGATACAAGTAGATGTGATTTTATCTTTCAGGAACTAGTTTCATAGCATGTTAGAATCAATGATACAAGTAGATGTGATTTTATCTTTCAGGAACTAGTTTCATAGCATGTTAGAATCAATGATACAAGTAGATGTGATTTTATCTTTCAGGAACTAGTTTCATAGCATGTTAGAATCAATGATACAAGTAGATGTGATTTTATCTTTCAGGAACTAGTTTCATAGCATGTTAGAATCAATGATACAAGTAGATGTGATTTTATCTTTCAGGAACTAGTTTCATAGCATGTTAGAATCAATGATACAAGTAGATGTGATTTTATCTTTCAGGAACTAGTTTCATAGCATGTTAGAATCAATGATACAAGTAGATGTGATTTTATCTTTCAGGAACTAGTTTCATAGCATGTTAGAATCAATGATACAAGTAGATGTGATTTTATCTTTCAGGAACTAGTTTCATAGCATGTTAGAATCAATGATACAAGTAGATGTGATTTTATCTTTCAGGAACTAGTTTCATAGCATGTTAGAATCAATGATACAAGTAGATGTGATTTTATCTTTCAGGAACTAGTTTCATAGCATGTTAGAATCAATGATACAAGTAGATGTGATTTTATCTTTCAGGAACTAGTTTCATAGCATGTTAGAATCAATGATACAAGTAGATGTGATTTTATCTTTCAGGAACTAGTTTCATAGCATGTTAGAATCAATGATACAAGTAGATGTGATTTTATCTTTCAGGAACTAGTTTCATAGCATGTTAGAATCAATGATACAAGTAGATGTGATTTTATCTTTCAGGAACTAGTTTCATAGCATGTTAGAATCAATGATACAAGTAGATGTGATTTTATCTTTCAGGAACTAGTTTCATAGCATGTTAGAATCAATGATACAAGTAGATGTGATTTTATCTTTCAGGAACTAGTTTCATAGCATGTTAGAATCAATGATACAAGTAGATGTGATTTTATCTTTCAGGAACTAGTTTCATAGCATGTTAGAATCAATGATACAAGTAGATGTGATTTTATCTTTCAGGAACTAGTTTCATAGCATGTTAGAATCAATGATACAAGTAGATGTGATTTTATCTTTCAGGAACTAGTTTCATAGCATGTTAGAATCAATGATACAAGTAGATGTGATTTTATCTTTCAGGAACTAGTTTCATAGCATGTTAGAATCAATGATACAAGTAGATGTGATTTTATCTTTCAGGAACTAGTTTCATAGCATGTTAGAATCAATGATACAAGTAGATGTGATTTTATCTTTCAGGAACTAGTTTCATAGCATGTTAGAATCAATGATACAAGTAGATGTGATTTTATCTTTCAGGAACTAGTTTCATAGCATGTTAGAATCAATGATACAAGTAGATGTGATTTTATCTTTCAGGAACTAGTTTCATAGCATGTTAGAATCAATGATACAAGTAGATGTGATTTTATCTTTCAGGAACTAGTTTCTAGTAGCATGTTAGAATCAATGATACAAGTAGATGTGATTTTATCTTTCAGGAACTAGTTTCATAGCATGTTAGAATCAATGATACAAGTAGATGTGATTTTATCTTTCAGGAACTAGTTTCATAGCATGTTAGAATCAATGATACAAGTAGATGTGATTTTATCTTTCAGGAACTAGTTTCATAGCATGTTAGAATCAATGATACAAGTAGATGTGATTTTATCTTTCAGGAACTAGTTTCATAGCATGTTAGAATCAATGATACAAGTAGATGTGATTTTATCTTTCAGGAACTAGTTTCATAGCATGTTAGAATCAATGATACAAGTAGATGTGATTTTATCTTTCAGGAACTAGTTTCATAGCATGTTAGAATCAATGATACAAGTAGATGTGATTTTATCTTTCAGGAACTAGTTTCATAGCATGTTAGAATCAATGATACAAGTAGATGTGATTTTATCTTTCAGGAACTAGTTTCATAGCATGTTAGAATCAATGATACAAGTAGATGTGATTTTATCTTTCAGGAACTAGTTTCATAGCATGTTAGAATCAATGATACAAGTAGATGTGATTTTATCTTTCAGGAACTAGTTTCATAGAATCAATGATACAGTAGATGTGATTTTATCTTTCAGAACTAGTTTCAATGAGAATCAATGATAGAGTAGATGATTTTATCTTTCAGGAACTAGTTTCATAGCATGTTAGAATCAATGATACAAGTAGATGTGATTTTATCTTTCAGGAACTAGTTTCATAGCATGTTAGAATCAATGATACAAGTAGATGTGATTTTATCTTTCAGGAACTAGTTTCATAGCATGTTAGAATCAATGATACAAGTAGATGTGATTTTATCTTTCAGGAACTAGTTTCATAGCATGTTAGAATCAATGATACAAGTAGATGTGATTTTATCTTTCAGGAACTAGTTTCATAGCATGTTAGAATCAATGATACAAGTAGATGTGATTTTATCTTTCAGGAACTAGTTTCATAGCATGTTAGAATCAATGATACAAGTAGATGTGATTTTATCTTTCAGGAACTAGTTTCATAGCATGTTAGAATCAATGATACAAGTAGATGTGATTTTATCTTTCAGGAACTAGTTTCATAGCATGTTAGAATCAATGATACAAGTAGATGTGATTTTATCTTTCAGAACTAGTTTCATGATTTAGAATCAATGATACAAGTAGAATTTTATCTTTCAGGAACTAGCATGTTAGAATCAATGATACAAGTAGATGTAATTTTATCTTTCAGGAACTAGTTTCATAGCATGTTAGAATCAATGATACAAGTAGATGTGATTTTATCTTTCAGGAACTAGTTTCATAGCATGTTAGAATCAATGATACAAGTAGATGTGATTTTATCTTTCAGGAACTAGTTTCATAGCATGTTAGAATCAATGATACAAGTAGATGTGATTTTATCTTTCAGGAACTAGTTTCATAGCATGTTAGAATCAATGATACAAGTAGATGTAATTTTATCTTTCAGGAACTAGTTTCATAGCATGTTAGAATCAATGATACAAGTAGATGTGATTTTATCTTTCACTAGAACTAGTTTCATAGCATGTTATAATAAATGATACAAGTAGATGTGGTTTTATCTTTCAGGAACTAGTTTCATAGCATGTTAGAATCAATGATACAAGTAGATGTGATTTTATCTTTCAGGAACTAGTTTCATAGCATGTTAGAATCAATGATACAAGTAGATGTGATTTTATCTTTCAGGAACTAGTTTCATAGCATGTTAGAATCAATGATACAAGTAGATGTGATTTTATCTTTCAGGAACTTTTCATCATGTTAGAATCAATTACAAGTAGATGTGGAACTAGTTTCATAGCATGTTAGAATCAATGATACAAGTAGATGTGATTTTATCTTTCAGGAACTAGTTTCATAGCATGTTAGAATCAATGATACAAGTAGATGTGATTTTATCTTTCAGGAACTAGTTTCATAGCATGTTAGAATCAATGATACAAGTAGATGTGATTTTATCTTTCAGGAACTAGTTTCATAGCATGTTAGAATCAATGATACAAGTAGATGTGATTTTATCTTTCAGGAACTAGTTTCATAGCATGTTAGAATCAATGATACAAGTAGATGTGATTTTATCTTTCAGGAACTAGTTTCATCATGTTAGAATCAATGATACAAGTAGATGTGATTTTATCTTTAGAACTAGTTTCATCATGTTAGAATCAATGATACAAGTAGATGTGATTTTATCTTTCAGGAACTAGTTTCATAGCATGTTAGAATCAATGATACAAGTAGATGTGATTTTATCTTTCAGGAACTAGTTTCATAGCATGTTAGAATCAATGATACAAGTAGATGTGATTTTATCTTTCAGGAACTAGTTTCATAGCATGTTAGAATCAATGATACAAGTAGATGTGATTTTATCTTTCAGGAACTAGTTTCATAGCATGTTAGAATCAATGATACAAGTAGATGTGATTTTATCTTTCAGGAACTAGTTTCATAGCATGTTAGAATCAATGATACAAGTAGATGTGATTTTATCTTTCAGGAACTAGTTTCATCATGTTAGAATCAATGATACAAGTAGATTTTATCTTTCAGGAACTAATGATAGAATCAATGATAAGTAGATGTGATTTTATCTTTCAGGAACTAGTTTCATAGCATGTTAGAATCAATGATACAAGTAGATGTGATTTTATCTTTCAGGAACTAGTTTCATAGCATGTTAGAATCAATGATACAAGTAGATGTGATTTTATCTTTCAGGAACTAGTTTCATAGCATGTTAGAATCAATGATACAAGTAGATGTGATTTTATCTTTCAGGAACTAGTTTCATAGCATGTTAGAATCAATGATACAAGTAGATGTGATTTTATCTTTCAGGAACTAGTTTCATAGCATGTTAGAATCAATGATACAAGTAGATGTGATTTTATCTTTCAGGAACTAGTTTCATAGCATGTTAGAATCAATGATACAAGTAGATGTGATTTTATCTTTCAGGAACTAGTTTCATAGCATGTTAGAATCAATGATACAAGTAGATGTGATTTTATCTTTCAGGAACTAGTTTCATAGCATGTTAGAATCAATGATACAAGTAGATGTGATTTTATCTAGTTTCAGGAACTAGTTTCATAGTTTCATGTTAGAATCAATGATACAAGTAGATGTGATTTTATCTTTCAGGAACTAGTTTCATAGCATGTTAGAATCAATGATACAAGTAGATGTGATTTTATCTTTCAGGAACTAGTTTCATAGCATGTTAGAATCAATGATACAAGTAGATGTGATTTTATCTTTCAGGAACTAGTTTCATAGCATGTTAGAATCAATGATACAAGTAGATGTGATTTTATCTTTCAGGAACTAGTTTCATAGTATGTTAGAATCAATGATACAAGTAGATGTAAATTTTATCTTTCAGGAACTAGTTTCATAGCATGATAGAATCAATGATACAAGTAGATGTGATTTTATCTTTCAAGAACTAGTTTCATAGCATGTTAGAATCAATGATACAAGTAGATGTGATTTTATCTTTCAGGAACTAGTTTCATAGCATGTTAGAATCAATGATACAAGTAGATGTGATTTTATCTTTCAGGAACTAGTTTCATAGCATGTTAGAATCAATGATACAAGTAGATGTGATTTTATCTTTCAGGAACTAGTTTCATAGCATGTTAGAATCAATGATACAAGTAGATGTGATTTTATCTTTCAGGAACTAGTTTCATAGCATGTTAGAATCAATGATACAAGTAGATGTGATTTTATCTTTCAGGAACTAGTTTCATAGCATGTTAGAATCAATGATACAAGTAGATGTGATTTTATCTTTCAGGAACTAGTTTCATAGCATGTTAGAATCAATGATACAAGTAGATGTGATTTTATCTTTCAGGAACTAGTTTCATAGCATGTTAGAATCAATGATACAAGTAGATGTGATTTTATCTTTGATTTTATCATAGCATGTTAGAATCAATGATACAAGTAGATGTGATTTTATCTTTCAGGAACTAGTTTCATAGCATGTTAGAATCAATGATACAAGTAGATGTGATTTTATCTTTCAGGAACTAGTTTCATAGCATGTTAGAATCAATGATACAAGTAGATGTGATTTTATCTTTCAGGAACTAGTTTCATAGCATGCATGTTAGAATCAATGATACAAGTAGATGTGATTTTATCTTTCAGGAACTAGTTTCATAGCATGTTAGAATCAATGATACAAGTAGATGTGATTTTATCTTTCAGGAACTAGTTTCATAGCATGTTAGAATCAATGATACAAGTAGATGTGATTTTATCTTTCAGGAACTAGTTTCATAGCATGTTAGAATCAATGATACAAGTAGATGTGATTTTATCTTTCAGGAACTAGTTTCATAGCATGTTAGAATCAATGATACAAGTAGATGTGATTTTATCTTTCAGGAACTAGTTTCATAGCATGTTAGAATCAATGATACAAGTAGATGTGATTTTATCTTTCAGGAACTAGTTTCATAGCATGTTAGAATCAATGATACAAGTAGATGTGATTTTATCTTTCAGGAACTAGTTTCATAGCATGTTAGAATCAATGATACAAGTAGATGTGATTTTATCTTTCAGGAACTAGTTTCATAGCATGTTAGAATCAATGATACAAGTAGATGTGATTTTATCTTTCAGGAACTAGTTTCATAGCATGTTAGAATCAATGATACAAGTAGATGTGATTTTATCTTTCAGGAACTAGTTTCATAGCATGTTAGAATCAATGATACAAGTAGATGTGATTTTATCTTTCAGGAACTAGTTTCATAGCATGTTAGAATCAATGATACAAGTAGATGTGATTTTATCTTTCAGGAACTAGTTTCATAGCATGTTAGAATCAATGATACAAGTAGATGTGATTTTATCTTTCAGGAACTAGTTTCATAGCATGTTAGAATCAATGATACAAGTAGATGTGATTTTATCTTTCAGGAACTAGTTTCATAGCATGTTAGAATCAATGATACAAGTAGATGTGATTTTATCTTTCAGGAACTAGTTTCATGTTAGAATCAATGATACAAGTAGATGTGATTTTATCTTTCAGGAACTAGTTTCATAGCATGTTAGAATCAATGATACAAGTAGATGTGATTTTATCTTTCAGGAACTAGTTTCATAGCATGTTAGAATCAATGATACAAGTAGATGTGATTTTATCTTTCAGGAACTAGTTTCATAGCATGTTAGAATCAATGATACAAGTAGATGTGATTTTATCTTTCAGGAACTAGTTTCATAGCATGTTAGAATCAATGATACAAGTAGATGTGATTTTATCTTTCAGGAACTAGTTTCATAGCATGTTAGAATCAATGATACAAGTAGATGTGATTTTATCTTTCAGGAACTAGTTTCATAGCATGTTAGAATCAATGATACAAGTAGATGTGATTTTATCTTTCAGGAACTAGTTTCATAGCATGTTAGAATCAATGATACAAGTAGATGTGATTTTATCTTTCAGGAACTAGTTTCATAGCATGTTAGAATCAATGATACAAGTAGATGTGATTTTATCTTTCAGGAACTAGTTTCATAGCATGTTAGAATCAATGATACAAGTAGATGTGATTTTATCTTTCAGGAACTAGTTTCATAGCATGTTAGAATCAATGATACAAGTAGATGTGATTTTATCTTTCAGGAACTAGTTTCATAGCATGTTAGAATCAATGATACAAGTAGATGTGATTTTATCTTTCAGGAACTAGTTTCATAGCATGTTAGAATCAATGATACAAGTAGATGTGATTTTATCTTTCAGGAACTAGTTTCATAGCATGTTAGAATCAATGATACAAGTAGATGTGATTTTATCTTTCAGAACTAGAACTAGTTTCATAGAACTAGTTTCATGTTAGAATCAATGATACAAGTAGATGTGATTTTATCTTTCAGGAACTAGTTTCATAGCATGTTAGAATCAATGATACAAGTAGATGTGATTTTATCTTTCAGGAACTAGTTTCATAGCATGTTAGAATCAATGATACAAGTAGATGTGATTTTATCTTTCAGGAACTAGTTTCATAGCATGTTAGAATCAATGATACAAGTAGATGTGATTTTATCTTTCAGGAACTAGTTTCATAGCATGTTAGAATCAATGATACAAGTAGATGTGATTTTATCTTTCAGGAACTAGTTTCATAGCATGTTAGAATCAATGATACAAGTAGATGTGATTTTATCTTTCAGGAACTAGTTTCATAGCATGTTAGAATCAATGATACAAGTAGATGTGATTTTATCTTTCAGGAACTAGTTTCATAGCATGTTAGAATCAATGATACAAGTAGATGTGATTTTATCTTTCAGGAACTAGTTTCATAGCATGTTAGAATCAATGATACAAGTAGATGTGATTTTATCTTTCAGGAACTAGTTTCATAGCATGTTAGAATCAATGATACAAGTAGATGTGATTTTATCTTTCAGGAACTAGTTTCATAGCATGTTAGAATCAATGATACAAGTAGATGTGATTTTATCTTTCAGGAACTAGTTTCATAGCATGTTAGAATCAATGATACAAGTAGATGTGATTTTATCTTTCAGGAACTAGTTTCATAGCATGTTAGAATCAATGATACAAGTAGATGTGATTTTATCTTTCAGGAACTAGTTTCATAGCATGTTAGAATCAATGATACAAGTAGATGTGATTTTATCTTTCAGGAACTAGTTTCATAGTTTCATAGCATGTTAGAATCAATGATACAAGTAGATGTGATTTTATCTTTCAGGAACTAGTTTCATAGCATGTTAGAATCAATGATACAAGTAGATGTGATTTTATCTTTCAGGAACTAGTTTCATAGCATGTTAGAATCAATGATACAAGTAGATGTGATTTTATCTTTCAGGAACTAGTTTCATAGCATGTTAGAATCAATGATACAAGTAGATGTGATTTTATCTTTCAGGAACTAGTTTCATAGCATGTTAGAATCAATGATACAAGTAGATGTGATTTTATCTTTCAGGAACTAGTTTCATAGCATGTTAGAATCAATGATACAAGTAGATGTGATTTTATCTTTCAGGAACTAGTTTCATAGCATGTTAGAATCAATGATACAAGTAGATGTGATTTTATCTTTCAGGAACTAGTTTCATAGCATGTTAGAATCAATGATACAAGTAGATGTGATTTTATCTTTCAGGAACTAGTTTCATAGCATGTTAGAATCAATGATACAAGTAGATGTGATTTTATCTTTCAGGAACTAGTTTCATAGCATGTTAGAATCAATGATACAAGTAGATGTGATTTTATCTTTCAGGAACTAGTTTCATAGCATGTTAGAATCAATGATACAAGTAGATGTGATTTTATCTTTCAGGAACTAGTTTCATAGCATGTTAGAATCAATGATACAAGTAGATGTGATTTTATCTTTCAGGAACTAGTTTCATAGCATGTTAGAATCAATGATACAAGTAGATGTGATTTTATCTTTCAGGAACTAGTTTCATAGCATGTTAGAATCAATGATACAAGTAGATGTGATTTTATCTTTCAGGAACTAGTTTCATAGCATGTTAGAATCAATGATACAAGTAGATGTGATTTTATCTTTCAGGAACTAGTTTCATAGCATGTTAGAATCAATGATACAAGTAGATGTGATTTTATCTTTCAGGAACTAGTTTCATAGCATGTTAGAATCAATGATACAAGTAGATGTGATTTTATCTTTCAGGAACTAGTTTCATAGCATGTTAGAATCAATGATACAAGTAGATGTGATTTTATCTTTCAGGAACTAGTTTCATAGCATGTTAGAATCAATGATACAAGTAGATGTGATTTTATCTTTCAGGAACTAGTTTCATAGCATGTTAGAATCAATGATACAAGTAGATGTGATTTTATCTTTCAGGAACTAGTTTCATAGCATGTTAGAATCAATGATACAAGTAGATGTGATTTTATCTTTGTGATTTTATCTTTCAGGAACTAGTTTCATAGCATGTTAGAATCAATGATACAAGTAGATGTGATTTTATCTTTCAGGAACTAGTTTCATAGCATGTTAGAATCAATGATACAAGTAGATGTGATTTTATCTTTCAGGAACTAGTTTCAAGTAGATGTGATTTTATCTTTCAGGAATAGCATGTTAGAATCAATGATACAAGTAGATGTGATTTTATCTTTCAGGAACTAGTTTCATAGCATGTTAGAATCAATGATACAAGTAGATGTGATTTTATCTTTCAGGAACTAGTTTCATAGCATGTTAGAATCAATGATACAAGTAGATGTGATTTTATCTTTCAGGAACTAGTTTCATAGCATGTTAGAATCAATGATACAAGTAGATGTGATTTTATCTTTCAGGAACTAGTTTCATAGCATGTTAGAATCAATGATACAAGTAGATGTGATTTTATCTTTCAGGAACTAGTTTCATAGCATGTTAGAATCAATGATACAAGTAGATGTGATTTTATCTTTCAGGAACTAGTTTCATAGCATGTTAGAATCAATGATACAAGTAGATGTGATTTTATCTTTCAGGAACTAGTTTCATAGCATGTTAGAATCAATGATACAAGTAGATGTGATTTTATCTTTCAGGAACTAGTTTCATAGCATGTTAGAATCAATGATACAAGTAGATGTGATTTTATCTTTCAGGAACTAGTTTCATAGCATGTTAGAATCAATGATACAAGTAGATGTGATTTTATCTTTCAGGAACTAGTTTCATAGCATGTTAGAATCAATGATACAAGTAGATGTGATTTTATCTTTCAGGAACTAGTTTCATAGCATGTTAGAATCAATGATACAAGTAGATGTGATTTTATCTTTCAGGAACTAGTTTCATAGCATGTTAGAATCAATGATACAAGTAGATGTGATTTTATCTTTCAGGAACTAGTTTCATAGCATGTTAGAATCAATGATACAAGTAGATGTGATTTTATCTTTCAGGAACTAGTTTCATAGCATGTTAGAATCAATGATACAAGTAGATGTGATTTTATCTTTCAGGAACTAGTTTCATAGCATGTTAGAATCAATGATACAAGTAGATGTGATTTTATCTTTCAGGAACTAGTTTCATAGCATGTTAGAATCAATGATACAAGTAGATGTGATTTTATCTTTCAGGAACTAGTTTCATAGCATGTTAGAATCAATGATACAAGTAGATGTGATTTTATCTTTCAGGAACTAGTTTCATAGCATGTTAGAATCAATGATACAAGTAGATGTGATTTTATCTTTCAGGAACTAGTTTCATAGCATGTTAGAATCAATGATACAAGTAGATGTGATTTTATCTTTCAGGAACTAGTTTCATAGCATGTTAGAATCAATGATACAAGTAGATGTGATTTTATCTTTCAGGAACTAGTTTCATAGCATGTTAGAATCAATGATACAAGTAGATGTGATTTTATCTTTCAGGAACTAGTTTCATAGCATGTTAGAATCAATGATACAAGTAGATGTGATTTTATCTTTCAGGAACTAGTTTCATAGCATGTTAGAATCAATGATACAAGTAGATGTGATTTTATCTTTCAGGAACTAGTTTCATAGCATGTTAGAATCAATGATACAAGTAGATGTGATTTTATCTTTCAGGAACTAGTTTCATAGCATGTTAGAATCAATGATACAAGTAGATGTGATTTTATCTTTCAGGAACTAGTTTCATAGCATGTTAGAATCAATGATACAAGTAGATGTGATTTTATCTTTCAGGAACTAGTTTCATAGCATGTTAGAATCAATGATACAAGTAGATGTGATTTTATCTTTCAGGAACTAGTTTCATAGCATGTTAGAATCAATGATACAAGTAGATGTGATTTTATCTTTCAGGAACTAGTTTCATAGCATGTTAGAATCAATGATACAAGTAGATGTGATTTTATCTTTCAGGAACTAGTTTCATAGCATGTTAGAATCAATGATACAAGTAGATGTGATTTTATCTTTCAGGAACTAGTTTCATAGCATGTTAGAATCAATGATACAAGTAGATGTGATTTTATCTTTCAGGAACTAGTTTCATAGCATGTTAGAATCAATGATACAAGTAGATGTGATTTTATCTTTCAGGAACTAGTTTCATAGCATGTTAGAATCAATGATACAAGTAGATGTGATTTTATCTTTCAGGAACTAGTTTCATAGCATGTTAGAATCAATGATACAAGTAGATGTGATTTTATCTTTCAGGAACTAGTTTCATAGCATGTTAGAATCAATGATACAAGTAGATGTGATTTTATCTTTCAGGAACTAGTTTCAGGAACTAGTTTCATGTTAGAATCAATGATACAAGTAGATGTGATTTTATCTTTCAGGAACTAGTTTCATAGCATGTTAGAATCAATGATACAAGTAGATGTGATTTTATCTTTCAGGAACTAGTTTCATAGCATGTTAGAATCAATGATACAAGTAGATGTGATTTTATCTTTCAGGAACTAGTTTCATAGCATGTTAGAATCAATGATACAAGTAGATGTGATTTTATCTTTCAGGAACTAGTTTCATAGCATGTTAGAATCAATGATACAAGTAGATGTGATTTTATCTTTCAGGAACTAGTTTCATAGCATGTTAGAATCAATGATACAAGTAGATGTGATTTTATCTTTCAGGAACTAGTTTCATAGCATGTTAGAATCAATGATACAAGTAGATGTGATTTTATCTTTCAGGAACTAGTTTCATAGCATGTTAGAATCAATGATACAAGTAGATGTGATTTTATCTTTCAGGAACTAGTTTCATAGCATGTTAGAATCAATGATACAAGTAGATGTGATTTTATCTTTCAGGAACTAGTTTCATAGCATGTTAGAATCAATGATACAAGTAGATGTGATTTTATCTTTCAGGAACTAGTTTCATAGCATGTTAGAATCAATGATACAAGTAGATGTGATTTTATCTTTCAGGAACTAGTTTCATAGCATGTTAGAATCAATGATACAAGTAGATGTGATTTTATCTTTCAGGAACTAGTTTCATAGCATGTTAGAATCAATGATACAAGTAGATGTGATTTTATCTTTCAGGAACTAGTTTCATAGCATGTTAGAATCAATGATACAAGTAGATGTGATTTTATCTTTCAGGAACTAGTTTCATAGTTTCATGTTAGAATCAATGATACAAGTAGATGTGATTTTATCTTTCAGGAACTAGTTTCATAGCATGTTAGAATCAATGATACAAGTAGATGTGATTTTATCTTTCAGGAACTAGTTTCATCATAGCATGTTAGAATCAATGATACAAGTAGATGTGATTTTATCTTTCAGGAACTAGTTTCATAGCATGTTAGAATCAATGATACAAGTAGATGTGATTTTATCTTTCAGGAACTAGTTTCATAGCATGTTAGAATCAATGATACAAGTAGATGTGATTTTATCTTTCAGGAACTAGTTTCATAGCATGTTAGAATCAATGATACAAGTAGATGTGATTTTATCTTTCAGGAACTAGTTTCATAGCATGTTAGAATCAATGATACAAGTAGATGTGATTTTATCTTTCAGGAACTAGTTTCATAGCATGTTAGAATCAATGATACAAGTAGATGTGATTTTATCTTTCAGGAACTAGTTTCATAGCATGTTAGAATCAATGATACAAGTAGATGTGATTTTATCTTTCAGGAACTAGTTTTCAGAATCAATGAACTAGTTTCATAGTTTCATGTTAGAATCAATGATACAAGTAGATGTGATTTTATCTTTCAGGAACTAGTTTCATAGCATGTTAGAATCAATGATACAAGTAGATGTGATTTTATCTTTCAGGAACTAGTTTCATAGCATGTTAGAATCAATGATACAAGTAGATGTGATTTTATCTTTCAGGAACTAGTTTCATAGTTTCATAGTTAGAATCAATGATACAAGTAGATGTGATTTTATCTTTCAGGAACTAGTTTCATAGCATGTTAGAATCAATGATACAAGTAGATGTGATTTTATCTTTCAGGAACTAGTTTCATAGCATGTTAGAATCAATGATACAAGTAGATGTGATTTTATCTTTCAGGAACTAGTTTCATAGCATGTTAGAATCAATGATACAAGTAGATGTGATTTTATCTTTCAGGAACTAGTTTCATAGCATGTTAGAATCAATGATACAAGTAGATGTGATTTTATCTTTCAGGAACTAGTTTCATAGCATGTTAGAATCAATGATACAAGTAGATGTGATTTTATCTTTCAGGAACTAGTTTCATAGCATGTTAGAATCAATGATACAAGTAGATGTGATTTTATCTTTCAGGAACTAGTTTCATAGCATGTTAGAATCAATGATACAAGTAGATGTGATTTTATCTTTCAGGAACTAGTTTCATAGCATGTTAGAATCAATGATACAAGTAGATGTGATTTTATCTTTCAGGAACTAGTTTCATAGCATGTTAGAATCAATGATACAAGTAGATGTGATTTTATCTTTCAGGAACTAGTTTCATAGCATGTTAGAATCAATGATACAAGTAGATGTGATTTTATCTTTCAGGAACTAGTTTCATAGCATAGAATCAATGATACAAGTAGATGTGATTTTATCTTTCAGGAACTAGTTTCATAGCATGTTAGAATCAATGATACAAGTAGATGTGATTTTATCTTTCAGGAACTAGTTTCATAGCATGTTAGAATCAATGATACAAGTAGATGTGATTTTATCTTTCAGGAACTAGTTTCATAGCATGTTAGAATCAATGATACAAGTAGATGTGATTTTATCTTTCAGGAACTAGTTTCATAGCATGTTAGAATCAATGATACAAGTAGATGTGATTTTATCTTTCAGGAACTAGTTTCATAGCATGTTAGAATCAATGATACAAGTAGATGTGATTTTATCTTTCAGGAACTAGTTTCATAGCATGTTAGAATCAATGATACAAGTAGATGTGATTTTATCTTTCAGGAACTAGTTTCATAGCATGTTAGAATCAATGATACAAGTAGATGTGATTTTATCTTTCAGGAACTAGTTTCATAGCATGTTAGAATCAATGATACAAGTAGATGTGATTTTATCTTTCAGGAACTAGTTTTCATAGATACAAGTAGATGATTTTATCTTTAGAATCAATGATACAAGTAGATGTGATTTTATCTTTCATGTTAGAATCAATGAACTAGTTTCAGGAACTAGTTTCATGTTAGAATCAATGATACAAGTAGATGTGATTTTATCTTTCAGGAACTAGTTTCATAGCATGTTAGAATCAATGATACAAGTAGATGTGATTTTATCTTTCAGGAACTAGTTTCATAGCATGTTAGAATCAATGATACAAGTAGATGTGATTTTATCTTTCAGGAACTAGTTTCATAGCATGTTAGAATCAATGATACAAGTAGATGTGATTTTATCTTTCAGGAACTAGTTTCATAGCATGTTAGAATCAATGATACAAGTAGATGTGATTTTATCTTTCAGGAACTAGTTTCATAGCATGTTAGAATCAATGATACAAGTAGATGTGATTTTATCTTTCAGGAACTAGTTTCATAGCATGTTAGAATCAATGATACAAGTAGATGTGATTTTATCTTTCAGGAACTAGTTCTTTCAGGAACATAGTTTGATAGCATGTTAGAATCAATGATACAAGTAGATGTGATTTTATCTTTCAGGAACTAGTTTCATAGCATGTTAGAATCAATGATACAAGTAGATGTGATTTTATCTTTCAGGAACTAGTTTCATAGCATGTTAGAATCAATGATACAAGTAGATGTGATTTTATCTTTCAGGAACTAGTTTCATAGCATGTTAGAATCAATGATACAAGTAGATGTGATTTTATCTTTCAGGAACTAGTTTCATAGCATGTTAGAATCAATGATACAAGTAGATGTGATTTTATCTTTCAGGAACTAGTTTCATAGCATGTTAGAATCAATGATACAAGTAGATGTGATTTTATCTTTCAGGAACTAGTTTCATATGTGATTTTATGTTAGAATCAATGATACAAGTAGATGTGATTTTATCTTTCAGGAACTAGTTTCATAGCATGTTAGAATCAATGATACAAGTAGATGTGATTTTATCTTTCAGGAACTAGTTTCATAGCATGTTAGAATCAATGATACAAGTAGATGTGATTTTATCTTTCAGGAACTAGTTTCATAGCATGTTAGAATCAATGATACAAGTAGATGTGATTTTATCTTTCAGGAACTAGTTTCATAGCATGTTAGAATCAATGATACAAGTAGATGTGATTTTATCTTTCAGGAACTAGTTTCATAGCATGTTAGAATCAATGATACAAGTAGATGTGATTTTATCTTTCAGGAACTAGTTTCATAGCATGTTAGAATCAATGATACAAGTAGATGTGATTTTATCTTTCAGGAACTAGTTTCATAGCATGTTAGAATCAATGATACAAGTAGATGTGATTTTATCTTTCAGGAACTAGTTTCATAGCATGTTAGAATCAATGATACAAGTAGATGTGATTTTATCTTTCAGGAACTAGTTTCATAGCATGTTAGAATCAATGATACAAGTAGATGTGATTTTATCTTTCAGGAACTAGTTTCATAGCATGTTAGAATCAATGATACAAGTAGATGTGATTTTATCTTTCAGGAACTAGTTTCATAGCATGTTAGAATCAATGATACAAGTAGATGTGATTTTATCTTTCAGGAACTAGTTTCATAGCATGTTAGAATCAATGATACAAGTAGATGTGATTTTATCTTTCAGGAACTAGTTTCATAGCATGTTAGAATCAATGATACAAGTAGATGTGATTTTATCTTTCAGGAACTAGTTTCATAGCATGTTAGAATCAATGATACAAGTAGATGTGATTTTATCTTTCAGGAACTAGTTTCATAGCATGTTAGAATCAATGATACAAGTAGATGTGATTTTATCTTTCAGGAACTAGTTTCATAGCATGTTAGAATCAATGATACAAGTAGATGTGATTTTATCTTTCAGGAACTAGTTTCATAGCATGTTAGAATCAATGATACAAGTAGATGTGATTTTATCTTTCAGGAACTAGTTTCATAGCATGTTAGAATCAATGATACAAGTAGATGTGATTTTATCTTTCAGGAACTAGTTTCATAGCATGTTAGAATCAATGATACAAGTAGATGTGATTTTATCTTTCAGGAACTAGTTTCATAGCATGTTAGAATCAATGATACAAGTAGATGTGATTTTATCTTTCAGGAACTAGTTTCATAGCATGTTAGAATCAATGATACAAGTAGATGTGATTTTATCTTTCAGGAACTAGTTTCATAGCATGTTAGAATCAATGATACAAGTAGATGTGATTTTATCTTTCAGGAACTAGTTTCATAGCATGTTAGAATCAATGATACAAGTAGATGTGATTTTATCTTTCAGGAACTAGTTTCATAGCATGTTAGAATCAATGATACAAGTAGATGTGATTTTATCTTTCAGGAACTAGTTTCATAGCATGTTAGAATCAATGATACAAGTAGATGTGATTTTATCTTTCAGGAACTAGTTTCATAGCATGTTAGAATCAATGATACAAGTAGATGTGATTTTATCTTTCAGGAACTAGTTTCATAGCATGTTAGAATCAATGATACAAGTAGATGTGATTTTATCTTTCAGGAACTAGTTTCATAGCATGTTAGAATCAATGATACAAGTAGATGTGATTTTATCTTTCAGGAACTAGTTTCATAGCATGTTAGAATCAATGATACAAGTAGATGTGATTTTATCTTTCAGGAACTAGTTTCATAGCATGTTAGAATCAATGATACAAGTAGATGTGATTTTATCTTTCAGGAACTAGTTTCATAGCATGTTAGAATCAATGATACAAGTAGATGTGATTTTATCTTTCAGGAACTAGTTTCATAGCATGTTAGAATCAATGATACAAGTAGATGTGATTTTATCTTTCAGGAACTAGTTTCATAGCATGTTAGAATCAATGATACAAGTAGATGTGATTTTATCTTTCAGGAACTAGTTTCATAGCATGTTAGAATCAATGATACAAGTAGATGTGATTTTATCTTTCAGGAACTAGTTTCATAGCATGTTAGAATCAATGATACAAGTAGATGTGATTTTATCTTTCAGGAACTAGTTTCATAGCATGTTAGAATCAATGATACAAGTAGATGTGATTTTATCTTTCAGGAACTAGTTTCATAGCATGTTAGAATCAATGATACAAGTAGATGTGATTTTATCTTTCAGGAACTAGTTTCATAGCATGTTAGAATCAATGATACAAGTAGATGTGATTTTATCTTTCAGGAACTAGTTTCATAGCATGTTAGAATCAATGATACAAGTAGATGTGATTTTATCTTTCAGGAACTAGTTTCATAGCATGTTAGAATCAATGATACAAGTAGATGTGATTTTATCTTTCAGGAACTAGTTTCATAGCATGTTAGAATCAATGATACAAGTAGATGTGATTTTATCTTTCAGGAACTAGTTTCATAGCATGTTAGAATCAATGATACAAGTAGATCAATGATACAAGTGATGTGATTTTATCTTTCAGGAACTAGTTTCATAGCATGTTAGAATCAATGATACAAGTAGATGTGATTTTATCTTTCAGGAACTAGTTTCATAGCATGTTAGAATCAATGATACAAGTAGATGTGATTTTATCTTTCAGGAACTAGTTTCATAGCATGTTAGAATCAATGATACAAGTAGATGTGATTTTATCTTTCAGGAACTAGTTTCATAGCATGTTAGAATCAATGATACAAGTAGATGTGATTTTATCTTTCAGGAACTAGTTTCATAGCATGTTAGAATCAATGATACAAGTAGATGTGATTTTATCTTTCAGGAACTAGTTTCATAGCATGTTAGAATCAATGATACAAGTAGATGTGATTTTATCTTTCAGGAACTAGTTTCATAGCATGTTAGAATCAATGATACAAGTAGATGTGATTTTATCTTTCAGGAACTAGTTTCATAGCATGTTAGAATCAATGATACAAGTAGATGTGATTTTATCTTTCAGGAACTAGTTTCATAGCATGTTAGAATCAATGATACAAGTAGATGTGATTTTATCTTTCAGGAACTAGTTTCATAGCATGTTAGAATCAATGATACAAGTAGATGTGATTTTATCTTTCAGGAACTAGTTTCATAGCATGTTAGAATCAATGATACAAGTAGATGTGATTTTATCTTTCAGGAACTAGTTTCATAGCATGTTAGAATCAATGATACAAGTAGATGTGATTTTATCTTTCAGGAACTAGTTTCATAGCATGTTAGAATCAATGATACAAGTAGATGTGATTTTATCTTTCAGGAACTAGTTTCATAGCATGTTAGAATCAATGATACAAGTAGATGTGATTTTATCTTTCAGGAACTAGTTTCATAGCATGTTAGAATCAATGATACAAGTAGATGTGATTTTATCTTTCAGGAACTAGTTTCATAGCATGTTAGAATCAATGATACAAGTAGATGTGATTTTATCTTTCAGGAACTAGTTTCATAGCATGTTAGAATCAATGATACAAGTAGATGTGATTTTATCTTTCAGGAACTAGTTTCATAGCATGTTAGAATCAATGATACAAGTAGATGTGATTTTATCTTTCAGGAACTAGTTTCATAGCATGTTAGAATCAATGATACAAGTAGATGTGATTTTATCTTTCAGGAACTAGTTTCATAGCATGTTAGAATCAATGATACAAGTAGATGTGATTTTATCTTTCAGGAACTAGTTTCATAGCATGTTAGAATCAATGATACAAGTAGATGTGATTTTATCTTTCAGGAACTAGTTTCATAGCATGTTAGAATCAATGATACAAGTAGATGTGATTTTATCTTTCAGGAACTAGTTTCATAGCATGTTAGAATCAATGATACAAGTAGATGTGATTTTATCTTTCAGGAACTAGTTTCATAGCATGTTAGAATCAATGATACAAGTAGATGTGATTTTATCTTTCAGGAACTAGTTTCATAGCATGTTAGAATCAATGATACAAGTAGATGTGATTTTATCTTTCAGGAACTAGTTTCATAGCATGTTAGAATCAATGATACAAGTAGATGTGATTTTATCTTTCAGGAACTAGTTTCATAGCATGTTAGAATCAATGATACAAGTAGATGTGATTTTATCTTTCAGGAACTAGTTTCATAGCATGTTAGAATCAATGATACAAGTAGATGTGATTTTATCTTTCAGGAACTAGTTTCATAGCATGTTAGAATCAATGATACAAGTAGATGTGATTTTATCTTTCAGGAACTAGTTTCATAGCATGTTAGAATCAATGATACAAGTAGATGTGATTTTATCTTTCAGGAACTAGTTTCATCTTTCAGGAACTAGTTTCATAGCATGTTAGAATCAATGATACAAGTAGATGTGATTTTATCTTTCAGGAACTAGTTTCATAGCATGTTAGAATCAATGATACAAGTAGATGTGATTTTATCTTTCAGGAACTAGTTTCATAGCATGTTAGAATCAATGATACAAGTAGATGTGATTTTATCTTTCAGGAACTAGTTTCATAGCATGTTAGAATCAATGATACAAGTAGATGTGATTTTATCTTTCAGGAACTAGTTTCATAGCATGTTAGAATCAATGATACAAGTAGATGTGATTTTATCTTTCAGGAACTAGTTTCATAGCATGTTAGAATCAATGATACAAGTAGATGTGATTTTATCTTTCAGGAACTAGTTTCATAGCATGTTAGAATCAATGATACAAGTAGATGTGATTTTATCTTTCAGGAACTAGTTTCATAGCATGTTAGAATCAATGATACAAGTAGATGTGATTTTATCTTTCAGGAACTAGTTTCATAGCATGTTAGAATCAATGATACAAGTAGATGTGATTTTATCTTTCAGGAACTAGTTTCATAGCATGTTAGAATCAATGATACAAGTAGATGTGATTTTATCTTTCAGGAACTAGTTTCATAGCATGTTAGAATCAATGATACAAGTAGATGTGATTTTATCTTTCAGGAACTAGTTTCATAGCATGTTAGAATCAATGATACAAGTAGATGTGATTTTATCTTTCAGGAACTAGTTTCATAGCATGTTAGAATCAATGATACAAGTAGATGTGATTTTATCTTTCAGGAACTAGTTTCATAGCATGTTAGAATCAATGATACAAGTAGATGTGATTTTATCTTTCAGGAACTAGTTTCATAGCATGTTAGAATCAATGATACAAGTAGATGTGATTTTATCTTTCAGGAACTAGTTTCATAGCATGTTAGAATCAATGATACAAGTAGAGTATAGCATGTTAGAATCAATGATACAAGTAGATGTGATTTTATCTTTCAGGAACTAGTTTCATAGCATGTTAGAATCAATGATACAAGTAGATGTGATTTTATCTTTCAGGAACTAGTTTCATAGCATGTTAGAATCAATGATACAAGTAGATGTGATTTTATCTTTCAGGAACTAGTTTCATAGCATGTTAGAATCAATGATACAAGTAGATGTGATTTTATCTTTCAGGAACTAGTTTCATAGCATGTTAGAATCAATGATACAAGTAGATGTGATTTTATCTTTCAGGAACTAGTTTCATAGCATGTTAGAATCAATGATACAAGTAGATGTGATTTTATCTTTCAGGAACTAGTTTCATAGCATGTTAGAATCAATGATACAAGTAGATGTGATTTTATCTTTCAGGAACTAGTTTCATAGCATGTTAGAATCAATGATACAAGTAGATGTGATTTTATCTTTCAGGAACTAGTTTCATAGCATGTTAGAATCAATGATACAAGTAGATGTGATTTTATCTTTCAGGAACTAGTTTCATGTTAGAATCAATGATACAATGCATGTTAGAATCAATGATACAAGTAGATGTGATTTTATCTTTCAGGAACTAGTTTCATAGCATGTTAGAATCAATGATACAAGTAGATGTGATTTTATCTTTCAGGAACTAGTTTCATAGCATGTTAGAATCAATGATACAAGTAGATGTGATTTTATCTTTCAGGAACTAGTTTCATAGCATGTTAGAATCAATGATACAAGTAGATGTGATTTTATCTTTCAGGAACTAGTTTCATAGCATGTTAGAATCAATGATACAAGTAGATGTGATTTTATCTTTCAGGAACTAGTTTCATAGCATGTTAGAATCAATGATACAAGTAGATGTGATTTTATCTTTCAGGAACTAGTTTCATAGCATGTTAGAATCAATGATACAAGTAGATGTGATTTTATCTTTCAGGAACTAGTTTCATAGCATGTTAGAATCAATGATACAAGTAGATGTGATTTTATCTTTCAGGAACTAGTTTCATAGCATGTTAGAATCAATGATACAAGTAGATGTGATTTTATCTTTCAGGAACTAGTTTCATAGCATGTTAGAATCAATGATACAAGTAGATGTGATTTTATCTTTCAGGAACTAGTTTCATAGCATGTTAGAATCAATGATACAAGTAGATGTGATTTTATCTTTCAGGAACTAGTTTCATAGCATGTTAGAATCAATGATACAAGTAGATGTGATTTTATCTTTCAGGAACTAGTTTCATAGCATGTTAGAATCAATGATACAAGTAGATGTGATTTTATCTTTCAGGAACTAGTTTCATAGCATGTTAGAATCAATGATACAAGTAGATGTGATTTTATCTTTCAGGAACTAGTTTCATAGCATGTTAGAATCAATGATACAAGTAGATGTGATTTTATCTTTCAGGAACTAGTTTCATAGCATGTTAGAATCAATGATACAAGTAGATGTGATTTTATCTTTCAGGAACTAGTTTCATAGCATGTTAGAATCAATGATACAAGTAGATGTGATTTTATCTTTCAGGAACTAGTTTCATAGCATGTTAGAATCAATGATACAAGTAGATGTGATTTTATCTTTCAGGAACTAGTTTCATAGCATGTTAGAATCAATGATACAAGTAGATGTGATTTTATCTTTCAGGAACTAGTTTCATAGCATGTTAGAATCAATGATACAAGTAGATGTGATTTTATCTTTCAGGAACTAGTTTCATAGCATGTTAGAATCAATGATACAAGTAGATGTGATTTTATCTTTCAGGAACTAGTTTCATAGCATGTTAGAATCAATGATACAAGTAGATGTGATTTTATCTTTCAGGAACTAGTTTCATAGCATGTTAGAATCAATGATACAAGTAGATGTGATTTTATCTTTCAGGAACTAGTTTCATAGCATGTTAGAATCAATGATACAAGTAGATGTGATTTTATCTTTCAGGAACTAGTTTCATAGCATGTTAGAATCAATGATACAAGTAGATGTGATTTTATCTTTCAGGAACTAGTTTCATAGCATGTTAGAATCAATGATACAAGTAGATGTGATTTTATCTTTCAGGAACTAGTTTCATAGCATGTTAGAATCAATGATACAAGTAGATGTGATTTTATCTTTCAGGAACTAGTTTCATAGCATGTTAGAATCAATGATACAAGTAGATGTGATTTTATCTTTCAGGAACTAGTTTCATAGCATGTTAGAATCAATGATACAAGTAGATGTGATTTTATCTTTCAGGAACTAGTTTCATAGCATGTTAGAATCAATGATACAAGTAGATGTGATTTTATCTTTCAGGAACTAGTTTCATAGCATGTTAGAATCAATGATACAAGTAGATGTGATTTTATCTTTCAGGAACTAGTTTCATAGCATGTTAGAATCAATGATACAAGTAGATGTGATTTTATCTTTCAGGAACTAGTTTCATAGCATGTTAGAATCAATGATACAAGTAGATGTGATTTTATCTTTCAGGAACTAGTTTCATAGCATGTTAGAATCAATGATACAAGTAGATGTGATTTTATCTTTCAGGAACTAGTTTCATAGCATGTTAGAATCAATGATACAGAGTAGATGTGATTTTATCTTTCAGGAACTAGTTTCATAGCATGTTAGAATCAATGATACAAGTAGATGTGATTTTATCTTTCAGGAACTAGTTTCATAGCATGTTAGAATCAATGATACAAGTAGATGTGATTTTATCTTTCAGGAACTAGTTTCATAGCATGTTAGAATCAATGATACAAGTAGATGTGATTTTATCTTTCAGGAACTAGTTTCATAGCATGTTAGAATCAATGATACAAGTAGATGTGATTTTATCTTTCAGGAACTAGTTTCATAGCATGTTAGAATCAATGATACAAGTAGATGTGATTTTATCTTTCAGGAACTAGTTTCATAGCATGTTAGAATCAATGATACAAGTAGATGTGATTTTATCTTTCAGGAACTAGTTTCATAGCATGTTAGAATCAATGATACAAGTAGATGTGATTTTATCTTTCAGGAACTAGTTTCATAGCATGTTAGAATCAATGATACAAGTAGATGTGATTTTATCTTTCAGGAACTAGTTTCATAGCATGTTAGAATCAATGATACAAGTAGATGTGATTTTATCTTTCAGGAACTAGTTTCATAGCATGTTAGAATCAATGATACAAGTAGATGTGATTTTATCTTTCAGGAACTAGTTTCATAGCATGTTAGAATCAATGATACAAGTAGATGTGATTTTATCTTTCAGGAACTAGTTTCATAGCATGTTAGAATCAATGATACAAGTAGATGTGATTTTATCTTTCAGGAACTAGTTTCATAGCATGTTAGAATCAATGATACAAGTAGATGTGATTTTATCTTTCAGGAACTAGTTTCATAGCATGTTAGAATCAATGATACAAGTAGATGTGATTTTATCTTTCAGGAACTAGTTTCATAGCATGTTAGAATCAATGATACAAGTAGATGTGATTTTATCTTTCAGGAACTAGTTTCATAGCATGTTAGAATCAATGATACAAGTAGATGTGATTTTATCTTTCAGGAACTAGTTTCATAGCATGTTAGAATCAATGATACAAGTAGATGTGATTTTATATTTCAGGAACTAGTTTCATAGCATGTTAGAATCAATGATACAAGTAGATGTGATTTTATCTTTCAGGAACTAGTTTCATAGCATGTTAGAATCAATGATACAAGTAGATGTGATTTTATCTTTCAGGAACTAGTTTCATAGCATGTTAGAATCAATGATACAAGTAGATGTGATTTTATCTTTCAGGAACTAGTTTCATAGCATGTTAGAATCAATGATACAAGTAGATGTGATTTTATCTTTCAGGAACTAGTTTCATAGCATGTTAGAATCAATGATACAAGTAGATGTGATTTTATCTTTCAGGAACTAGTTTCATAGCATGTTAGAATCAATGATACAAGTAGATGTGATTTTATCTTTCAGGAACTAGTTTCATAGCATGTTAGAATCAATGATACAAGTAGATGTGATTTTATCTTTCAGGAACTAGTTTCATAGCATGTTAGAATCAATGATACAAGTAGATGTGATTTTATCTTTCAGGAACTAGTTTCATAGCATGTTAGAATCAATGATACAAGTAGATGTGATTTTATCTTTCAGGAACTAGTTTCATAGCATGTTAGAATCAATGATACAAGTAGATGTGATTTTATCTTTCAGGAACTAGTTTCATAGCATGTTAGAATCAATGATACAAGTAGATGTGATTTTATCTTTCAGGAACTAGTTTCATAGCATGTTAGAATCAATGATACAAGTAGATGTGATTTTATCTTTCAGGAACTAGTTTCATAGCATGTTAGAATCAATGATACAAGTAGATGTGATTTTATCTTTCAGGAACTAGTTTCATAGCATGTTAGAATCAATGATACAAGTAGATGTGATTTTATCTTTCAGGAACTAGTTTCATAGCATGTTAGAATCAATGATACAAGTAGATGTGATTTTATCTTTCAGGAACTAGTTTCATAGCATGTTAGAATCAATGATACAAGTAGATGTGATTTTATCTTTCAGGAACTAGTTTCATAGCATGTTAGAATCAATGATACAAGTAGATGTGATTTTATCTTTCAGGAACTAGTTTCATAGCAATGTTAGAATCAATGATACAAGTAGATGTGATTTTATCTTTCAGGAACTAGTTTCATAGCATGTTAGAATCAATGATACAAGTAGATGTGATTTTATCTTTCAGGAACTAGTTTCATAGCATGTTAGAATCAATGATACAAGTAGATGTGATTTTATCTTTCAGGAACTAGTTTCATAGCATGTTAGAATCAATGATACAAGTAGATGTGATTTTATCTTTCAGGAACTAGTTTCATAGCATGTTAGAATCAATGATACAAGTAGATGTGATTTTATCTTTCAGGAACTAGTTTCATAGCATGTTAGAATCAATGATACAAGTAGATGTGATTTTATCTTTCAGGAACTAGTTTCATAGCATGTTAGAATCAATGATACAAGTAGATGTGATTTTATCTTTCAGGAACTAGTTTCATAGCATGTTAGAATCAATGATACAAGTAGATGTGATTTTATCTTTCAGGAACTAGTTTCATAGCATGTTAGAATCAATGATACAAGTAGATGTGATTTTATCTTTCAGGAACTAGTTTCATAGCATGTTAGAATCAATGATACAAGTAGATGTGATTTTATCTTTCAGGAACTAGTTTCATAGCATGTTAGAATCAATGATACAAGTAGATGTGATTTTATCTTTCAGGAACTAGTTTCATAGCATGTTAGAATCAATGATACAAGTAGATGTGATTTTATCTTTCAGGAACTAGTTTCATAGCATGTTAGAATCAATGATACAAGTAGATGTGATTTTATCTTTCAGGAACTAGTTTCATAGCATGTTAGAATCAATGATACAAGTAGATGTGATTTTATCTTTCAGGAACTAGTTTCATAGCATGTTAGAATCAATGATACAAGTAGATGTGATTTTATCTTTCAGGAACTAGTTTCATAGCATGTTAGAATCAATGATACAAGTAGATGTGATTTTATCTTTCAGGAACTAGTTTCATAGCATGTTAGAATCAATGATACAAGTAGATGTTTTATCATGTTAGAATTTCAGGAACTAGTTTCATAGCATGTTAGAATCAATGATACAAGTAGATGTGATTTTATCTTTCAGGAACTAGTTTCATAGCATGTTAGAATCAATGATACAAGTAGATGTGATTTTATCTTTCAGGAACTAGTTTCATAGCATGTTAGAATCAATGATACAAGTAGATGTGATTTTATCTTTCAGGAACTAGTTTCATAGCATGTTAGAATCAATGATACAAGTAGATGTGATTTTATCTTTCAGGAACTAGTTTCATAGCATGTTAGAATCAATGATACAAGTAGATGTGATTTTATCTTTCAGGAACTAGTTTCATAGAATCAATGTTAGAATCAATGATAGAAGTAGATGTGATTTTATCTTTCAGGAACTAGTTTCATAGCATGTTAGAATCAATGATACAAGTAGATGTGATTTTATCTTTCAGGAACTAGTTTCATAGCATGTTAGAATCAATGATACAAGTAGATGTGATTTTATCTTTCAGGAACTAGTTTCATAGCATGTTAGAATCAATGATACAAGTAGATGTGATTTTATCTTTCAGGAACTAGTTTCATAGCATGTTAGAATCAATGATACAAGTAGATGTGATTTTATCTTTCAGGAACTAGTTTCATAGCATGTTAGAATCAATGATACAAGTAGATGTGATTTTATCTTTCAGGAACTAGTTTCATAGCATGTTAGAATCAATGATACAAGTAGATGTGATTTTATCTTTCAGGAACTAGTTTCATAGCATGTTAGAATCAATGATACAAGTAGATGTGATTTTATCTTTCAGGAACTAGTTTCATAGCATGTTAGAATCAATGATACAAGTAGATGTGATTTTATCTTTCAGGAACTAGTTTCATAGCATGTTAGAATCAATGATACAAGTAGATGTGATTTTATCTTTCAGGAACTAGTTTCATAGCATGTTAGAATCAATGATACAAGTAGATGTGATTTTATCTTTCAGGAACTAGTTTCATAGCATGTTAGAATCAATGATACAAGTAGATGTGATTTTATCTTTCAGGAACTAGTTTCATAGCATGTTAGAATCAATGATACAAGTAGATGTGATTTTATCTTTCAGGAACTAGTTTCATAGCATGTTAGAATCAATGATACAAGTAGATGTGATTTTATCTTTCAGGAACTAGTTTCATAGCATGTTAGAATCAATGATACAAGTAGATGTGATTTTATCTTTCAGGAACTAGTTTCATAGCATGTTAGAATCAATGATACAAGTAGATGTGATTTTATCTTTCAGGAACTAGTTTCATAGCATGTTAGAATCAATGATACAAGTAGATGTGATTTTATCTTTCAGGAACTAGTTTCATAGCATGTTAGAATCAATGATACAAGTAGATGTGATTTTATCTTTCAGGAACTAGTTTCATAGCATGTTAGAATCAATGATACAAGTAGATGTGATTTTATCTTTCAGGAACTAGTTTCATAGCATGTTAGAATCAATGATACAAGTAGATGTGATTTTATCTTTCAGGAACTAGTTTCATAGCATGTTAGAATCAATGATACAAGTAGATGTGATTTTATCTTTCAGGAACTAGTTTCATAGCATGTTAGAATCAATGATACAAGTAGATGTGATTTTATCTTTCAGGAACTAGTTTCATAGCATGTTAGAATCAATGATACAAGTAGATGTGATTTTATCTTTCAGGAACTAGTTTCATAGCATGTTAGAATCAATGATACAAGTAGATGTGATTTTATCTTTCAGGAACTAGTTTCATAGCATGTTAGAATCAATGATACAAGTAGATGTGATTTTATCTTTCAGGAACTAGTTTCATAGCATGTTAGAATCAATGATACAAGTAGATGTGATTTTATCTTTCAGGAACTAGTTTCATAGCATGTTAGAATCAATGATACAAGTAGATGTGATTTTATCTTTCAGGAACTAGTTTCATAGAATCAATGATTAGAATCAATGATACAAGTAGATGTGATTTTATCTTTCAGGAACTAGTTTCATAGCATGTTAGAATCAATGATACAAGTAGATGTGATTTTATCTTTCAGGAACTAGTTTCATAGCATGTTAGAATCAATGATACAAGTAGATGTGATTTTATCTTTCAGGAACTAGTTTCATAGCATGTTAGAATCAATGATACAAGTAGATGTGATTTTATCTTTCAGGAACTAGTTTCATAGCATGTTAGAATCAATGATACAAGTAGATGTGATTTTATCTTTCAGGAACTAGTTTCATAGCATGTTAGAATCAATGATACAAGTAGATGTGATTTTATCTTTCAGGAACTAGTTTCATAGCATGTTAGAATCAATGATACAAGTAGATGTGATTTTATCTTTCAGGAACTAGTTTCATAGCATGTTAGAATCAATGATACAAGTAGATGTGATTTTATCTTTCAGGAACTAGTTTCATAGCATGTTAGAATCAATGATACAAGTAGATGTGATTTTATCTTTCAGGAACTAGTTTCATAGCATGTTAGAATCAATGATACAAGTAGATGTGATTTTATCTTTCAGGAACTAGTTTCATAGCATGTTAGAATCAATGATACAAGTAGATGTGATTTTATCTTTCAGGAACTAGTTTCATAGCATGTTAGAATCAATGATACAAGTAGATGTGATTTTATCTTTCAGGAACTAGTTTCATAGCATGTTAGAATCAATGATACAAGTAGATGTGATTTTATCTTTCAGGAACTAGTTTCATAGCATGTTAGAATCAATGATACAAGTAGATGTGATTTTATCTTTCAGGAACTAGTTTCATAGCATGTTAGAATCAATGATACAAGTAGATGTGATTTTATCTTTCAGGAACTAGTTTCATAGCATGTTAGAATCAATGATACAAGTAGATGTGATTTTATCTTTCAGGAACTAGTTTCATAGCATGTTAGAATCAATGATACAAGTAGATGTGATTTTATCTTTCAGGAACTAGTTTCATAGCATGTTAGAATCAATGATACAAGTAGATGTGATTTTATCTTTCAGGAACTAGTTTCATAGCATGTTAGAATCAATGATACAAGTAGATGTGATTTTATCTTTCAGGAACTAGTTTCATAGCATGTTAGAATCAATGATACAAGTAGATGTGATTTTATCTTTCAGGAACTAGTTTCATAGCATGTTAGAATCAATGATACAAGTAGATGTGATTTTATCTTTCAGGAACTAGTTTCATAGCATGTTAGAATCAATGATACAAGTAGATGTGATTTTATCTTTCAGGAACTAGTTTCATAGCATGTTAGAATCAATGATACAAGTAGATGTGATTTTATCTTTCAGGAACTAGTTTCATAGCATGTTAGAATCAATGATACAAGTAGATGTGATTTTATCTTTCAGGAACTAGTTTCATAGCATGTTAGAATCAATGATACAAGTAGATGTGATTTTATCTTTCAGGAACTAGTTTCATAGCATGTTAGAATCAATGATACAAGTAGATGTGATTTTATCTTTCAGGAACTAGTTTCATAGCATGTTAGAATCAATGATACAAGTAGATGTGATTTTATCTTTCAGGAACTAGTTTCATAGCATGTTAGAATCAATGATACAAGTAGATGTGATTTTATCTTTCAGGAACTAGTTTCATAGCATGTTAGAATCAATGATACAAGTAGATGTGATTTTATCTTTCAGGAACTAGTTTCATAGCATGTTAGAATCAATGATACAAGTAGATGTGATTTTATCTTTCAGGAACTAGTTTCATAGCATGTTAGAATCAATGATACAAGTAGATGTGATTTTATCTTTCAGGAACTAGTTTCATAGCATGTTAGAATCAATGATACAAGTAGATGTGATTTTATCTTTCAGGAACTAGTTTCATAGCATGTTAGAATCAATGATACAAGTAGATGTGATTTTATCTTTCAGGAACTAGTTTCATAGCATGTTAGAATCAATGATACAAGTAGATGTGATTTTATCTTTCAGGAACTAGTTTCATAGCATGTTAGAATCAATGATACAAGTAGATGTGATTTTATCTTTCAGGAACTAGTTTCATAGCATGTTAGAATCAATGATACAAGTAGATGTGATTTTATCTTTCAGGAACTAGTTTCATAGCATGTTAGAATCAATGATACAAGTAGATGTGATTTTATCTTTCAGGAACTAGTTTCATAGCATGTTAGAATCAATGATACAAGTAGATGTGATTTTATCTTTCAGGAACTAGTTTCATAGCATGTTAGAATCAATGATACAAGTAGATGTGATTTTATCTTTCAGGAACTAGTTTCATAGCATGTTAGAATCAATGATACAAGTAGATGTGATTTTATCTTTCAGGAACTAGTTTCATAGCATGTTAGAATCAATGATACAAGTAGATGTGATTTTATCTTTCAGGAACTAGTTTCATAGCATGTTAGAATCAATGATACAAGTAGATGTGATTTTATCTTTCAGGAACTAGTTTCATAGCATGTTAGAATCAATGATACAAGTAGATGTGATTTTATCTTTCAGGAACTAGTTTCATAGCATGTTAGAATCAATGATACAAGTAGATGTGATTTTATCTTTCAGGAACTAGTTTCATAGCATGTTAGAATCAATGATACAAGTAGATGTGATTTTATCTTTCAGGAACTAGTTTCATAGATTTTATCTTTCAGGAACTAGTTTCATAGCATGTTAGAATCAATGATACAAGTAGATGTGATTTTATCTTTCAGGAACTAGTTTCATAGCATGTTAGAATCAATGATACAAGTAGATGTGATTTTATCTTTCAGGAACTAGTTTCATAGCATGTTAGAATCAATGATACAAGTAGATGTGATTTTATCTTTCAGGAACTAGTTTCATAGCATGTTAGAATCAATGATACAAGTAGATGTGATTTTATCTTTCAGGAACTAGTTTCATAGCATGTTAGAATCAATGATACAAGTAGATGTGATTTTATCTTTCAGGAACTAGTTTCATAGCATGTTAGAATCAATGATACAAGTAGATGTGATTTTATCTTTCAGGAACTAGTTTCATAGCATGTTAGAATCAATGATACAAGTAGATGTGATTTTATCTTTCAGGAACTAGTTTCATAGCATGTTAGAATCAATGATACAAGTAGATGTGATTTTATCTTTCAGGAACTAGTTTCATAGCATGTTAGAATCAATGATACAAGTAGATGTGATTTTATCTTTCAGGAACTAGTTTCATAGCATGTTAGAATCAATGATACAAGTAGATGTGATTTTTTTCAGGAACTAGTTTCATAGCATGTTAGAATCAATGATACAAGTAGATGTGATTTTATGTTAGAATTAGAATCAATGATACAAGTAGATGTGATTTTATCTTTCAGGAACTAGTTTCATAGCATGTTAGAATCAATGATACAAGTAGATGTGATTTTATCTTTCAGGAACTAGTTTCATAGCATGTTAGAATCAATGATACAAGTAGATGTGATTTTATCTTTCAGGAACTAGTTTCATAGCATGTTAGAATCAATGATACAAGTAGATGTGATTTTATCTTTCAGGAACTAGTTTCATAGCATGTTAGAATCAATGATACAAGTAGATGTGATTTTATCTTTCAGGAACTAGTTTCATAGCATGTTAGAATCAATGATACAAGTAGATGTGATTTTATCTTTCAGGAACTAGTTTCATAGCATGTTAGAATCAATGATACAAGTAGATGTGATTTTATCTTTCAGGAACTAGTTTCATAGCATGTTAGAATCAATGATACAAGTAGATGTGATTTTATCTTTCAGGAACTAGTTTCATAGCATGTTAGAATCAATGATACAAGTAGATGTGATTTTATCTTTCAGGAACTAGTTTCATAGCATGTTAGAATCAATGATACAAGTAGATGTGATTTTATCTTTCAGGAACTAGTTTCATAGCATGTTAGAATCAATGATACAAGTAGATGTGATTTTATCTTTCAGGAACTAGTTTCATAGCATGTTAGAATCAATGATACAAGTAGATGTGATTTTATCTTTCAGGAACTAGTTTCATAGCATGTTAGAATCAATGATACAAGTAGATGTGATTTTATCTTTCAGGAACTAGTTTCATAGCATGTTAGAATCAATGATACAAGTAGATGTGATTTTATCTTTCAGGAACTAGTTTCATAGATTTTATCTTTCATGTTAGAATCAATGATACAAGTAGATGTGATTTTATCTTTCAGGAACTAGTTTCATAGCATGTTAGAATCAATGATACAAGTAGATGTGATTTTATCTTTCAGGAACTAGTTTCATAGCATGTTAGAATCAATGATACAAGTAGATGTGATTTTATCTTTCAGGAACTAGTTTCATAGCATGTTAGAATCAATGATACAAGTAGATGTGATTTTATCTTTCAGGAACTAGTTTCATAGCATGTTAGAATCAATGATACAAGTAGATGTGATTTTATCTTTCAGGAACTAGTTTCATAGCATGTTAGAATCAATGATACAAGTAGATGTGATTTTATCTTTCAGGAACTAGTTTCATAGCATGTTAGAATCAATGATACAAGTAGATGTGATTTTATCTTTCAGGAACTAGTTTCATAGCATGTTAGAATCAATGATACAAGTAGATGTGATTTTATCTTTCAGGAACTAGTTTCATAGCATGTTAGAATCAATGATACAAGTAGATGTGATTTTATCTTTCAGGAACTAGTTTCATAGCATGTTAGAATCAATGATACAAGTAGATGTGATTTTATCTTTCAGGAACTAGTTTCATAGCATGTTAGAATCAATGATACAAGTAGATGTGATTTTATCAATGATACAAGTAGATGTGATTTTATCTTTCAGGAACTAGTTTCATAGCATGTTAGAATCAATGATACAAGTAGATGTGATTTTATCTTTCAGGAACTAGTTTCATAGCATGTTAGAATCAATGATACAAGTAGATGTGATTTTATCTTTCAGGAACTAGTTTCATAGCATGTTAGAATCAATGATACAAGTAGATGTGATTTTATCTTTCAGGAACTAGTTTCATAGCATGTTAGAATCAATGATACAAGTAGATGTGATTTTATCTTTCAGGAACTAGTTTCATAGCATGTTAGAATCAATGATACAAGTAGATGTGATTTTATCTTTCAGGAACTAGTTTCATAGAATCAATGATTAGAATCAATGATACAAGTAGATGTGATTTTATCTTTCAGGAACTAGTTTCATAGCATGTTAGAATCAATGATACAAGTAGATGTGATTTTATCTTTCAGGAACTAGTTTCATAGCATGTTAGAATCAATGATACAAGTAGATGTGATTTTATCTTTCAGGAACTAGTTTCATAGCATGTTAGAATCAATGATACAAGTAGATGTGATTTTATCTTTCAGGAACTAGTTTCATAGCATGTTAGAATCAATGATACAAGTAGATGTGATTTTATCTTTCAGGAACTAGTTTCATAGCATGTTAGAATCAATGATACAAGTAGATGTGATTTTATCTTTCAGGAACTAGTTTCATAGCATGTTAGAATCAATGATACAAGTAGATGTGATTTTATCTTTCAGGAACTAGTTTCATAGCATGTTAGAATCAATGATACAAGTAGATGTGATTTTATCTTTCAGGAACTAGTTTCATAGCATGTTAGAATCAATGATACAAGTAGATGTGATTTTATCTTTCAGGAACTAGTTTCATAGCAAGTAGATGTGATTTTATGTTAGAATCAATGATACAAGTAGATGTGATTTTATCTTTCAGGAACTAGTTTCATAGCATGTTAGAATGATACAAGTAGATGTGATTTTATCTTTAGAATCAATGATACAAGTAGATGTGATTTTATCTTTCAGGAACTAGTTTCATAGCATGTTAGAATCAATGATACAAGTAGATGTGATTTTATCTTTCAGGAACTAGTTTCATAGCATGTTAGAATCAATGATACAAGTAGATGTGATTTTATCTTTCAGGAACTAGTTTCATAGCATGTTAGAATCAATGATACAAGTAGATGTGATTTTATCTTTCAGGAACTAGTTTCATAGCATGTTAGAATCAATGATACAAGTAGATGTGATTTTATCTTTCAGGAACTAGTTTCATAGCATGTTAGAATCAATGATACAAGTAGATGTGATTTTATCTTTCAGGAACTAGTTTCATAGCATGTTAGAATCAATGATACAAGTAGATGTGATTTTATCTTTCAGGAACTAGTTTCATAGCATGTTAGAATCAATGATACAAGTAGATGTGATTTTATCTTTCAGGAACTAGTTTCATAGCATGTTAGAATCAATGATACAAGTAGATGTGATTTTATCTTTCAGGAACTAGTTTCATAGCATGTTAGAATCAATGATACAAGTAGATGTGATTTTATCTTTCAGGAACTAGTTTCATAGCATGTTAGAATCAATGATACAAGTAGATGTGATTTTATCTTTCAGGAACTAGTTTCATAGCATGTTAGAATCAATGATACAAGTAGATGTGATTTTATCTTTCAGGAACTAGTTTCATAGTATGTTAGAATCAATGATACAAGTAGATGTGATTTTATCTTTCAGGAACTAGTTTCATAGCATGTTAGAATCAATGATACAAGTAGATGTGATTTTATCTTTCAGGAACTAGTTTCATAGCATGTTAGAATCAATGATACAAGTAGATGTGATTTTATCTTTCAGGAACTAGTTTCATAGATACAAGTAGATGATTTTATCTTTAGAATCAATGATACAAGTAGATGTGATTTTATCTTTCAGGAACTAGTTTCATCATGTTAGAATCAATGATACAAGTAGATGTGTTTCAGGAACTAGTTTCATGCATTAGAATCAATGATACAAGTAGATGTGATTTTATCTTTCAGGAACTAGTTTCATAGCATGTTAGAATCAATGATACAAGTAGATGTGATTTTATCTTTCAGGAACTAGTTTCATAGCATGATAGAATCAATGATACAAGTAGATGTGATTTTATCCTTCAGGAACTTGTTTCATAGTATGTTAGAATCAATGATACAAGTAGATGTGATTTTATCCTTCAGGAACTTGTTTCATAGTATGTTAGAATCAATGATACAAGTAGATGTGATTTTATCTTTCAGGAACTAGTTTCATAGCATGATAGAATCAATGATACAAGTAGATGTGATTTTATCCTTCAGGAACTTGTTTCATAGTATGTTAGAATCAATGATACAAGTAGATGTGATTTTATCCTTCAGGAACTTGTTTCATAGTATGTTAGAATCAATGATACAAGTAGATGTGATTTTATCTTTCAGGAAATAGTTTCATAGCATGTTAGAATCAATGATACAAGTAGATGTGATTTTATCTTTCAGGAACTAGTTTCATAGCATGATAGAATCAATGATACAAGTAGATGTGATTTTATCCTTCAGGAACTTGTTTCATAGTATGTTAGAATCAGTGATACAAGTAGATGTGATTTTATCCTTCAGGAACTTGTTTCATAGTATGTTAGATAAATGAATCATTTTAGAAGCATGTTTGTTGCTTGCCAAATGAAGTCTTTTGTCTTTTGATAAAGTCATTACAGAAGCATCGATAGTTAGATAGCCATATGACATTATATAATAGCTGTGATTAACATATGGATAAAACTTGTTGCATAGAGTTACTTTGTAACTTGTGTTTTGTGCTCATGGGTGTAAGTACGTTTGGTGTTCTTCTCTGGATTTTTTTTATCTTTGAAGGTTTCCCTAAATTATATTCTAACATATTTGAATAATGTGAAGAATGAATATTAAGTTGTTTTTCTGTCTAATTTAACTTTGTGTTACCATACTTGTATTTAACACTTATGTGTTACCATACTTGTATGTAACACTTATGTGTTACCATACTTGTATGGAATCAAAATCATGTAAAAAAATGTCCACTAAAATTAATATATTTTTTCAGGAAGTTTGTTGAAGAGAAACTAGGCAGTAAGTATATTGAAGGTCACACTATGGAATTTGCCAAGTCTTTTGAGGAGTCCAGTCCTTCCACTCCAGTTTTCTTCATTCTTTCTCCAGGAGTGGATCCCCTAAAGGATGTAGAGGTGTATGGGAAAAAGATTGGGTTTACTTTTGACACTGGCAGTTTCCATAATGTATCACTTGGTCAAGGACAAGAAGAGGTGGCTGAACAAGCGTTAAAGGTGGCAGCTGACAAAGGTCATTGGGTTATTCTGCAGGTGTGTGTAGAAATGTTAGGAAACTTTCATAGTGTGAAATATAGAAACTTAAGGATTTCTACTAGTCACATTTGGTTAAGTTATAAAATTAATCTATTCCTAGCATATATCTCTATAGATTATGTCAGCTTTGTTTTAAAGTTTCAGGATCATTGTTGGTGTATATACAGTTTACACTGTGTGAAATGACTGCTCTGAAGTGGTGTGCTAAGGGGTGTGTGAGAGGGAGGTGAAATTCCACAACAAGTTTTCAAACCAAATTTGCCAAAGTAAGAAAAAACATTAAAATGTTCAAACTATTCTAACAACTTAATGTAAATAAAATAAATTCATATTTTTATTGAGAACACAAAGAAAAATGTAAATATTTGATAAAAATCACATCAAAAGGTAAACGTGTTAACGTTTTAGTCATCAGTTTGTTGAGCATAGCCAGCTGGCTGTAACTGACATTTCACGTCTTGTTCACTGGACACGGTGACTCCACATACGTGAGGTATGTTTCATTAAATAATTATGATAAAACATAAAGTGATGATGTTTATACTTACACCAGTGTCCAGTAATTCTTGACAATGTAGTATCATAGTGATGTTTAAGTGTGTATAAATGCATCGTTGTGATGCCATAGAAACTCATGTTTACTGATGGTCAGTAAAAAGTCACAGTATGCACTAAACTATAGACTTGACTTCTTTTCTACAATCATGACTACTGAAGCAAAGATAAACGGTATGACTGAGTGAGTTTTTTTATGATGGTGGTGATGTGATGAGTTTTTTTATGATGATTATATGGTGATCTTACGATGGTGGTGGTGATGTGACTGAGTTTTTTATGATGATTATGTGGTGATCTTGCGATGGGGGTGGTGATGTGACTAAGTGAGTTTTTATGATGATTATATGGTGATCTTACGATGGTGGTGGTGGTGTTGTGACCGAATGAGTTTTTATGATGATTAAATGGTGATCTTACGATGGTGGTGGTGATGTGACTGAGTGAATTTTTATGATGATTATGTGGTGATCTTACGATGGTGGTGGTGATGTGACTGAGTGACGATTTTTTTATGATGATTATGTGGTGATCTTACGATGGTGGTGGTGATGTGACTGAGTGAGTTTTTATGATGATTATGTGGTGATCTTACGATGGTGGGTGTGATGTAACTGAGTTTTTTATGATGACTATGTGGTGATCTTATGATGGTGGTGGTGATGTGACAATGAGTTTTTTATGATGATTATGTGGTGATCTTATGATGGTGGGTGTGATGTAACTGAGTTTTTTATGATGACTATGTGGTGATCTTACGATGGTGGTGGTGATGTGACTGAGTGAGTTTTTTATGATGATTATGTGGTGATCTTATGATGGTGGGTGTGATGTAACTGAGTTTTTTATGATGACTATGTGGTGATCTTATGATGGTGGTGGTGATGTGACAATGAGTTTTTTTATGATGACTATGTGGTGGTCTTATGATGGTGGTTGTGATGTGACTGCATTAATTTTTTTAATGAAACTACATGGTGATGTTAAGACAGAGAGGGTGACACATGGACGTGTGTTTACATACTTAAAATAGTAAACACTGTTTCAGATTTACATCAACAACTACAGTATATTGTGTTAGTATTAATACTTATTGGCTTAGTCAAATCATTTTAGTTTTAGCAATTTTACAATGTCCAGTATTGTATCATTGTTTATTTAACATGTTGTTAATGCTTGATAAAGAATAATATTAATTATAATAGCTAATGTTATACCACACTTTACTGAATTGGTGTTAATGCAATAGCACTGATGATTGTTTCCATAGGCTTTGTTTACACCTTGTGCAAATCATTCTCTGAAACTTTGTGGAGTGCACTATTTATTATTTATGTGTGACTTTTTTTAACTTTGGAGAGAGTCTATTCCTTCTCTTCAGTCTCACCTCATTGATGGGAAATACCGATGGAGAATATAGACATGACAGTCAGAAGTCTTTCCTAGATAAGATGAAGTGCTCATTATGATGCTGTGAACCCAGTGAAGGCAAATTTTGAAAAGTTGACCTCAACTCGTGACGTACTATGCACTCCCAAGGAATTGTGATTTATCTTTTGTTGTTATCTTTCTTTCTGGAGGAAACTAATCTCACACAAATATAACTGCAAACATTTAGAATCAGCCTTCAAAAGTGCATCATGAAGCTTCATACTTTAAAACTGTTTCTTGAAGATCAGTGCAATGGAACCGTAGAGAGGGCCTTTAATTTTGTAACTAAAAAAGTGTAAAGAAATGGACATTTCTATGGAGAGAAGAGAGAGAGTAAAACTCCAAGAAATGATGCCAGGAGAGATGGTGAAGGATGCTGGTCTCACATTGCCAGAGGAAGTTAAATGGGCTATGTTTTAATGTCTTCGTTACTTTCATCAGGACTTGCAGATTCTAAGGCAATGGATCAAATTTTACCAACCTTTGTTGTTATTCAACCAAACACTCTGGTTGTTTAATACAGAACAATAACTTATTTGTATTCCAAATTTGACTAAGATTTTTGCTGAATTATCTGATGAAAAGATCAGTGTGGAAATTGGATGACCTTGGAAACATTTGGAGGCTGCCAAAATCACTATTGAAGAGGCAAAGAAATGGACAGCATTACAGTTTCTGGACTTTATTGTGAAATTAGATTTTCATGAATCTCTGTGTTTGAGATTCTTTTTTACTATCTGTATGTCTATTGCTTCATATGAAACAAGTGTTTCCAAATTGAAATTGATAAAAGATTTCTTTCTCTCAATCATGAGTCATATATCATTGACAAATCTGGCTTTACTTTCACTTGAACATGAATATACAGAGAAAGTAAGTTATCATTGACAAATCTGACTTTACTTTCACTTGAACACGAATATACAGAGAAAGTAAGATATCATTGACAAATCTGGCTTTACTTTCACTTGAACATGAATATACAGAGAAAGTAAGTTATCATTGACAAATCTGACTTTACTTTCACTTGAACATGAATATACAGAGAAATTAAGATATCATTGACAAATCTGACTTTACTTTCACTTGAACATGAATATACAGAGAAAGTAAGATATCATTGACAAATCTGGCTTTACTTTCACTTGAACATGAATATACAGAGAAAGTAAGTTATCATTGACAAATCTGGCTTTACTTTCACTTGAACACGAATATACAGAGAAAGTAAGATATCATTGACAAATCTGGCTTTACTTTCATTTGAACATGAATATACAGAGAAAGTAAGTTATCATTGACAAATCTGACTTTACTTTCACTTGAACATGAATATACAGAGAAAGTAAGATATCATTGACAAATCTGACTTTACTTTCACTTGAACATGAATATACAGAGAAATTAAGATATCATTGACAAATCTGACTTTACTTTCACTTGAACATGAATATACAGAGAAAGTAAGTTATCATTGACAAATCTGACTTTACTTTCACTTGAACATGAATATACAGAGAAAGTAAGATATCATTGACAAACCTGGCTTTACTTTCACTTGAACATGAATATACAGAGAAAGTAAGTTATCATTGACAAATCTGACTTTACTTTCACTTGAACACGAATATACAGAGAAAGTAAGATATCATTGACAAATCTGGCTTTACTTTCACTTGAACATGAATATACAGAGAAAGTAAGTTATCATTGACAAATCTGACTTTACTTTCACTTGAACATGAATATACAGAGAAATTAAGATATCATTGACAAATCTGACTTTACTTTCACTTGAACATGAATATACAGAGAAAGTAAGATATCATTGACAAATCTGGCTTTACTTTCACTTGAACATGAATATACAGAGAAAGTAAGATATCATTGACAAATCTGGCTTTACTTTCACTTGAACATGAACATACAGAGAAAGTAAGTTATCATTGACAAATCTGGCTTTACTTTCACTTGAACACGAATATACAGAGAAAGTAAGATATCATTGACAAATCTGGCTTTACTTTCATTTGAACATGAATATACAGAGAAAGTAAGTTATCATTGACAAATCTGACTTTACTTTCACTTGAACATGAATATACAGAGAAAGTAAGATATCATTGACAAATCTGACTTTACTTTCACTTGAACATGAATATACAGAGAAATTAAGATATCATTGACAAATCTGACTTTACTTTCACTTGAACATGAATATACAGAGAAATTAAGATATCATTGACAAATCTGACTTTACTTTCACTTGAACATGAATATACAGAGAAATTAAGATATCATTGACAAATCTGACTTTACTTTCACTTGAACATGAATATACAGAGAAAGTAAGATATCATTGACAAATCTGGCTTTACTTTCACTTGAACATGAATATACAGAGAAAGTAAGTTATCATTGACAAACCTGGCTTTACTTTCACTTGAACACGAATATACAGAGAAAGTAAGATATCATTGACAAATCTGGCTTTACTTTCATTTGAACATGAATATACAGAGAAAGTAAGTTATCATTGACAAATCTGACTTTACTTTCACTTGAACATGAATTTACAGAGAAAGTAAGATATCATTGACAAATCTGGCTTTACTTTCACTTGAACATGAATATACAGAGAAAGTAAGTTATCATTGACAAATCTGGCTTTACTTTCACTTGAACACGAATATACAGAGAAAGTAAGATATCATTGACAAATCTGGCTTTACTTTCACTTGAACATGAATATACAGAGAAAGTAAGTTATCATTGACAAATCTGGCTTTACTTTCACTTGAACATGAATATACAGAGAAAGTAAGTTATCATTGACAAATCTGACTTTACTTTCACTTGAACATGAATATACAGAGAAAGTAAGATATCATTGACAAATCTGGCTTTACTTTCACTTGAACATGAATATACAGAGAAAGTAAGTTTTGATGGGGTTATTGATCAGTTTACAGAAATTGAGGTTTGAAAACAAAGACTGTGAATTCTCTATAATTACCTTTGAAGAATAGACCAAGCATTGAGACTGGATTTCCTTTGGTTTTTTTGTATAAAATAAAATACAGTTTTACCTGTTCACTGAATTTTTAATGACCTGCATTTTTCTTATTTCCAGTTTACTTATGACAGTACTGTACTGTTTAAAACTCTACTTGCAAACATAATATATATTTCTCTGTGTTTAAATTTTAAAAATATTTATAGGAGGAGTACCAAAAGAAGGACTCACCCCAGGTGCCACATACTTTTGGTAGGACTCACCCCAGTTGCCACATACTTTTGGTATACCCCTGCTTCACTGTTTATCACATAGATCATACTGACTCAGTGTTCTCACATCACTAAAACAGGGTTCATACTTATGTTATTTTACAGAATATTCATTTGGTGAGGAACTGGCTTCCATCTTTAGAAAAAATATTGGAGCAGTTTAGTGAAAACAGTCACCCTGATTTCAGGGTTTTCATGAGTGCTGAACCAGCCAGTACCCCAGAAGCTCATATTATTCCTCAGGGGATCCTCGAGTCTTCTATCAAGATTACAAATGAACCTCCAACTGGAATGTTTGCAAATCTTCATAAAGCCCTAAATAACTTCAGTCAAGTAAGTGTGTTTGTACCTCATGAAGTTAAGAGTAATCAAAACAAATCAGTTAGTAATAAAAACTAATATAAGTGATATACTGTTCACTCCTGTAGTGATCTTACAAATACTGATGTTTCACTTAACCTTACAAATACCAATGTTTCACTTAACCTTACAAATACTGATGTTTCACTTAACCTTATAAATACCGATGTTTCTCTTAACTTTATAAATACCAGTGTTTCTCTTAACCTTACAAATACCGATGTTTCTCTTCACCTTACAAATACTAATGTTTCTCTTCACCTTACAAATACCAATGTTTCACTTAGCCTTACAAATGATTATGTTTTTCTTAACCTTACAAATGATTATATTTCTCCTAACCTTACAACCTTACATATGATTATGTTTTTCTTAACCTTACAAATGATTATGTTTCTCTTAACCTTACAAATGCTAATCTTTCTCCTAACCTTACAAATGATTATATTTCTCCTAACCTTACAACCTTACAAATGATTATGTTTTTCTTAACCTTACAAATGCTAATCTTTCTCCTAACCTTACAACCTTACAAATGATTATGTTTCTCTTAACCTTACAAATGATTATGTTTCTTTTAACCTTACAAATGCTAATCTTTCTCCTAACCTTACAAATGATTATATTTCTCCTAACCTTACAAATGCTAATCTTTCTCCTAACCTTACAAATGATTATGTTTCTCTTAATCTTACAAATACCAATGTTTCACTTAGCCTTACAAATGATTATGTTTTTCTTAACCTTACAAATGATTATGTTTTTCTTAACCTTACAAATGATTATGTTTCTCTTAACCTTACAAATGCTAATCTTTCTCCTAACCTTACAAATGATTGTTTCTCTTAACCTTACAAATGATTATATTTCTCCTAACCTTACAAATGATTATGTTTTTCTTAACCTTACAAATGATTATGTTTTTATAACCTTACAAATGATTATGTTTCTCTTAACCTTACAAATGCTAATCTTTCTCCTAACCTTACAAATGATTATGTTTCTCTTAATCTTACAAATACCAATGTTTCACTTAGCCTTACAAATGATTATGTTTTTCTTAACCTTACAAATGATTATGTTTTTCTTAACCTTACAAATGATTATGTTTCTCTTAACCTTACAAATGCTAATCTTTCTCCTAATCTTACAAATGATTATGTTTCTATTAATCTCACAGATAACTTATTCTTCCTCTTATCCAGGATACTCTAGAAATGTGTACAAAAGAAGTGGAGTTCAAAACCACTTTGTTTTCACTCTGTTATTTTCATGCTGTAGTGGCAGAACGTCGTAAGTTTGGACCTCAGGGTTGGAATCGCTCTTATCCGTTTAACGTTGGTGATCTTACTATAAGGTGAGACTTGATCACCAATTGTATACCAGGACCAGTATTTATGTGTAGAAATATATTTGTGAGAGAATCTTTGTATTAGTTATATATAAAGATCTGTATATGGATACTGTATTTCTTTAGTTATATATAAAGATCTGTATATGGATACTGTATTTCTTTAGTTATATATAAAGATCTGTATATGAATACTGTATTTCTTTAGTTATATATAAAGATCTGTATATGGATACTGTATTTCTTTAGTTATATATAAAGATCTGTATATGAATACTGTATTTCTTTAGTTATATATAAAGATCTGTATATGGATACTGTATTTCTTTAGTTATATATAAAGATCTGTATATGGATACTGTATTTCTTTAGTTATATATAAAGATCTGTATATGAATACTGTATTTCTTTAGTTATATATAAAGATCTGTATATGGATACTGTATTTCTTTAGTTATATATAAAGATCTGTATATGGATACTGTATTTCTTTAGTTATATATAAAGATCTGTATATGGATACTGTATTTCTTTAGTTATATATAAAGATCTGTATATGGATACTGTATTTCTTTAGTTATATATAAAGATCTGTATATGGATACTGTATTTCTTTAAATTCCAAGTATTGATTTGTGTGATATCAGTCTGAATATACATAAGACATTGAGTGATACTTCCACAAAGAGTAACGTATCAACATTTGAAAACCAAGGTTACAATCTTGAGTCACTGGATACTGTTGACTTATAAATCACAGTAACAGTGTTTATGTAGATTTTCCAAAACATATTTTGAGAATCACTGATGAGTTAGTTTCATTATAAATTAAATTACGTGATGTACCTTTATTGAACTTTTAGGGTTTGTGTTTTTAGTGTTGGACTAGCCTTTTTTTAATGCAATTTCATTTTTGATTTCCCATTTTAGTGTAAACGTCCTATATAATTACCTTGAAGCTAACTCCAAGGTACCCTGGGAAGATCTGCGTTACCTGTTTGGTGAGATAATGTATGGTGGTCACGTAACGGATGACTGGGACCGTCGACTCTGCAAGACTTACTTAGAAGAATATTTACATCCTGATCAGGTATAAACACTTTGTATGACTGTTTAAGGAAGTAAGTCTTTGTCTTAATATACCACCTTCTCTGAAATAAATAAGTGTTATTACGAACACAACTAATATGTTAAAATATAAGACATTTCAGAGAAAGTGCAAAGAAAATTTAATGTAAGTAACTGTTTTAAAAATAAAGAATTTTCTCTCTCAACCCTATGGCTTTTTTTAGTTTAATAATTTAATTGAGGCAGAACATGTACTTAAATATTACATTCTGTACAAAATAAATCAGGTTGTGTTAATAAAGACAAAAGTTAATTGAATACAATATTCATGTAATTCTTAACTTTATGCAAAGTATTATATTCTATACCTCATAAGTATCATTACAGGATCGTATTAGTTACTATAAACAAATTATAAACAGAAACAGAACAATTGACATTGTTGAGTTCAGATGTGAAAGAAACATGTGACAAACATATTTAGAGGAATTATATAACTTACAAAATGTAGGGCGTATCTCTTTCTTAATAATGTTTATTGTGTCATTCCATATATATAATTTAAACTAACAGTTTTTTTGTCAGTTGGTACATAGGTTATTGTTGGACTGAATGTATAATTACTACTTTTATTCTGCAATGAATTTTTTAGATCGTAACAAAGAAATAATCCATTTAGAACTTCAAGTTTCTCTTGGCAAATGTTTATAACATTAATTATTATAACTTGATAACAGAGAGGTTTGATAATGTTTTTAATTGGTTGTTGAACCATTAGGTTTAATTGAGACACTACAAGTTCTCATAATGTAAGAATAACTTGTCAACAGTTCAGCAGAACCAAGTTTTTGAATAATGAAGTTGCTATGTCTAAACACAGTATGTCCTTCACGAAGTTGAAGTTTATTTATAAAGTCTTAATTGTGGTTTAGATAAATATTTTATTTACCTTCTAATTATTCTACATCATGGAAAAAGTTGGTTTTTAAAGAATGTGTTAGGAATTCGATTTTCAGTTAGAGTTTCAACATTAATATATTTAATTAAAATTATAATTTAGAGTTTTATTGGCTCTGTAATCTAGTTACCCATTAACAAGCACTTTGACATTTTTAACATTATTTTTGTTCTGTTTGTATTTAAATTGTGGAAATTACTGGAAGTTAATTTCTTTAGGACTTCATGATTAATTTGTTGACTATTTTTTCATCTGTTCTATTGTAGGTTAACATTATCAGGTGGTTCAGCTTATGGTTTGAGGTTTCATACTGTTCTATTGATATTCTATCTTCTATAGTTAGATGGAGAACTTTTCTTGGCACCAGGTTTTCCAGCCCCACCAAATCTTAACTACATGGGATACCATCGTTACATAGATGAGAATCTTCCTGCTGAAACCCCTTATCTCTATGGGCTGCATCCAAATGCTGAAATCGGGTTTCTAACAACTACTTCTGAAAATCTTTTCCGTACCCTGTTGGAGCTACAACCACGAGACGCTGGAGCTTCTGGTTCGGCTGTAGTGACCAGAGAAGAGAAAGTAACATCTGACACTAATTACTGAGAAATATCCTCTCTTTATGACTTAAACAATACATTCAAAGATATTTATTCTAATTCTACTGAGCACCAGTTGACAAAATATTCAAGTTTCAAAACGTAGAATATTAAGGGAATCATAAGAACAAAGAAATTGAGATTTGATGGTTTAATGTGCCATTCATTATTAAACCAGTATTCAAATCTCTGCAAGAATCATGCATTGTTACTTTATGTTTTTCTCTATGTTGTTTTTATGAATTATTTTTTATCTTTATCAGTTTTATCACTTTATCTGTATCTGTTTTATCACTTTTTAAGTTTTTATATTTTGATTAAAATCACTCTAACCGTTCACAGAACAAATAGCTAGTACTAGTACTAGTGAAAAGTCTTTGAACAAGCTATCATTCTTACACATAACAAGATGACCTGCACTGTTTTGTAATGAAATCAGTTCAAAACTTTATCCCTTCACCATCAGAGGTGTCACACGCCCTCTTTGTGCACTATTTTCTTCAGTATGTTCTCATCCTCAGTTGGCACTACACCATTTAGAAATGTTGTTTACCGATGCACTTTCTAAATAAAAGATATGTTGTACAGCACCAACCATTAAAGTTAACATAATGTTAATTGGTATCATTTCTTATTTTCATATTCAAACCATGAGTGTGAGAATTGTGTTCCAGAGACAATGATCTGGATAATCCATCCCAGTTTAGTCAATATAAAAATTCCTCTCATTGTTTTGTTAGGAAAACTAAGTGTACTATTCTAATGTCTGTTATCTTACAGATAAAACAGATTCTTGATGACATTTTAGAACTAAGTGTACTATTCTAATGTCTGTTATCTTACAGATAAAACAGATTCTTGATGAAATTTTAGAACTAAGTGTACTATTCTAATGTCTGTTATCTTAAAGATAAAACAGATTCTTGATGACATTTTAGAACTAAGTGTACTATTCTAATGTCTGTTATCTTACAGATAAGACAGATTCTTGATGACATTTTAGAACTAAGTGTACTATTCTAATGTCTGTTATCTTAAAGATAAAACAGATTCTTGATGACATTTTAGAACTAAGTGTACTATTCTAATGTCTTTTATCTTACAGATAAAACAGATTCTTGATGACATTTTAGAACTAAGTGTACTATTCTAATGTCTGTTATCTTAAAGATAAAACAGATTCTTGATGACATTTTAGAACTAAGTGTACTATTCTAATGTCTGTTATCTTACAGATAAAACAGATTCTTGATGACATTTTAGAACTAAGTGTACTATTCTAATGTCTGTTATCTTACAGATAAAACAGATTCTTGATGACATTTCAGAACTAAGTGTACTATTCTAATGTCTGTTATCTTACAGATAAAACAGATTCTTGATGACATTTTGGAGAAACTTCCAGATGAGTTTAACATGGCTGAACTTTACAGCAAGGCAGAAGATCGAACTCCATACACTGTTGTTGCTCTGCAGGAATGTGAACGAATGAATATTTTAACGAAAGAAATCCGTAGATCCTTGAAAGAACTTGACTTAGGACTGAAAGTAAAGCTATATTAATTCATTATCTTTTGTCTGTTGAATAGACACATTAAATATTTCACCATTTTCTTCTGTTGAAATTCACAGCTTCTAAGTTAGTGCTATTAAAGCAGTCAGGTGAACATGTGAGATAATGATAGCCAGAAGATTGTAGGTAAAATTACATTTCTTTATCATGTTGTTTATTACTCTGTTTTTTTACTCTTTCCTAATATAGGCTTTTCTTCTTTTTTTAATAGGGTGAATTGACTATCACTACAGACATGGAAGACCTGGGTAATGGACTCTTTTTAGATCAAGTACCAACATCTTGGACCAAACGAGCTTATCCATCCATGCATCCATTGGGTGTTTGGTATGCTGACTTACTGTTACGTATCAAAGGTATATATCAAACAGTCTGGGTGATTATTAATAGAAAGTATAAGCTGTCAATACAGATCAGTAGTCGTTATAGAAACATGTTTTCATTCATGTCGTGTTCTATATCTCAGTTTACACATATTTACTTTGTAGCAGACATTTGTATAACTTATTTATTAATAAAGCACATGGGTAACAGCAGTGTTTTGTTCTATATGACAAACTTTACTAACATCACAACTTTAATACGTTTTCTAAGTAACAAGATGAATATTTGATTGTGTCTTCTTTTAGACACTTAATTCATAACAAATACTTTAGGAGACACTGTTTGTTAGGTCATTGACACAAATTTTGATGATAAAATCTGTTGAGTCAGTTGATAAAGAACTATCTTCTTTACTTGTTTTACTGCCCAATGTCTAGCTCTTAGTTTTTAATTTTAGTTGGTATTTCTAAAGCTACCCTTTTATTGATGAACAATTGGGTTTTAAGATTTTTTTACTCAGTAAAGGTAAGCATCCTTAGAATCTCAGGTGACAAAAGATTTAAGTTCTGACAACTTTTAACAAACTGATATTTAGTTGGTGAAACATATCTGATAGCTACTTGATTCACTCATGCCATAATGATGGCATATCTTTCTTGTGTAAGTTTTCAAAATATATTCAAGTGTTTCTGCTTCAGAGCTTGAGAACTGGACAGCAGACTTCACGCTTCCAGCAAGTGTTTGGTTAGCAGGGTTCTTTAACCCCCAGTCCTTCCTCACAGCTATCATACAGTGTACGGCTCGCAAGAATGAAATGCCTTTAGACAAGATGTGCCTCCAGTGTGATGTTACTAAGAAAAACAAAGAAGATTTTACAAGTGCTCCACGAGATGGGGCTTATGTTCATGGCCTTTTTATGGAAGTAAGTATTGTTTTTAATGCAGAAGAAATGTTGAATAGATACAAAAATCAGTAGGTATGTACGATGTGATCACCAGGATAAGTTAACTGTTGTGTTGAAGATCCCAGGTTTTCTGATCCATACATGTTTCATTAAACTCTATTAGCTACCCAAAGATTCAGTTAAGTAAACTTAGATTAAGCTGGTAAACATTATGTAATTCCTCCTAATTGTGAGAAATATTCACTTCTTGTTGTAACAACACTTTAATACTGTGTTGTGAGACTATTATATGGATGTAACATTGTTACAATCATTACATCCAAGAAAGTAACAGGTTTATTAAACTAAATAAAAACAGTTCTCCTGATACTTCTGCTGGTGGTGATCTGTATTACATAAGAACAAACTTTCATATTAGGTACACTGATGGTGTGTTGGCCCTCAAAAAAAAAAATTTTAGAAATGCATAGTGTGAAAATAGTCCACAAATATTAAGGTTACTAGTTTTGAAATATATATATCCTCCATCAAAAAATTCCACACACGAGCACTAGCTGTGCAAGATGCACTAATTATAATAAATTCATATAAGTTAAATCTAGAAGACGGGTGTGATACAGTGAAACATGTTAGGAAGGTGGCTGGTTAAGCAGATGAGAAACAGATAGCCTACATTACTGGTATTATTGGTTCTAGTACAATAAACAACAGTTTAACTGTAGATGTTTAGTAATAATAAATTGTAATTCATCATTACAGATTAATGAAATAAAGTTTCCAGTGATGTGGTTATGAATATTTAACCATATACACTATAATAATTCTTCAGGTGTAGGTATGATCAACATCTGTATTGTCTTAAAACTTTAGTGACAATAAAAGTATTGGTCCTTATTGTGCATTTGAAATATTTTATAATTTCTTATATTTAGGAAGAATGCGAGTAGATTGTTCATTGAATTTATTATTAATCTGATCAGTATCATATATGTTCATCAGCATGTTTGTTCATGACTTTGAAAAATACAAGTTCTGTTTATGATGAACAAATTTACAACTTGTTTGTTGACTTCTTCAACAAAAACTTCCACAGATGCTCTGACTTAAAACATGTTTGATACTTAACATAACCCACTAGTAAAAACAAAACTTATTACGCCTAAAAGTAATGTGTTGTTTTTCTCCCCTTCAGGGAGCTCGTTGGGATATTCAGAGTGGATCCATCATGGATTCCAGATTAAAAGACTTATATCCACCAATGCCCATCATTTTTATTAGAGCAATTTTAGCCGAGAAAAAAGAAACATGGAACACTTACGAATGTCCAGTGTACAAAACCCGACAACGAGGACCAACATTTGTTTGGACCTTCAATTTGAAGACAAAAGAAAGACCAGCTAAATGGATTTTAGCAGGGGTAGCACTGATTCTTCAAATCTAGTCGAACCATTTTATTATGGCACAACATCTTATTTATTTAGTTACTTGGTTTGTTGTATATTTATGTATTTTAATTGAAATAATAATTTTGCTTTGAAGCATTTTCATTATTATATTCTAAAGTAAAATGTTTAAAAGCTTAGAATTTTTTTAAATATTGTTTCTGAACTCACACTATAAAACATAATTATGTATAATACTTACTGTGAACAAGTTATAAGTGAAATTTTTTTCCTACATGTAACATAATAAATATTGAAAAAAGACGTTAAAGAGAGAACTTAGTCCATGGTATAAAATTACATTTATATTTCAATCTTTCAAAACAAATAATTTTCTATCATCTTACTTGTGTACAGTATACTTGTATGCATCTTTAAAAAAAATGTATTTTTTGTGCATGTTTAATTAATGTAACTTTTTATCTGTAAGTTCAGTATAATTTACCCAAGTTTGTCTACACAGTTTTTAATGAAATATTTTTACTAAAGATTTGTTTGTGAAAATAGAGTTTGTTTTGTTACTAGTCTTGAGTGTGAAGTGATTAAAAGTTATTCTTCATCACAACAATCTCAGATATTATTTATGTAATCTATAGAACTTTCTAAATACATTTCAAACATTTGTTTTCAGTAGGACTTTATATTTTGTTATTTTCTATACTCTGTGTAGGGTATATCACTTAATGAATCTTATAACCATAAATATAAATTATGCTTTATTGTACTAGAATGACTACATATTATAACACAAATACAAATGTTTAGTGTAAGTAGTTTAAGTCTTGTAACTCTGTATATTTACATATATATTTATTATTTTTTATTATATTGACCTTCCAGTCATGGCTACCTAACATTACATAACTTGTATTGATGCTGTACATGTGGGCTTATGTTATGTATCCAGTGATATAAAACTGATCTTTAGTCTTGGCTGTTTTTTAGTGGACTAGTAGTTTGTAACAGTCACATTTCAATTATTATACAGGGTGTTCAGAAAGTCACTGTCCACTTATATATTTATTAACAGACATGTTTCAATATAGAATACAGGAGGTAAATATGAACGACAATTATAAACAATGTTGAAAGTGACCCTCGTTGGCATCAATGCAGGCCTGGATCCTTCTTATTTTGTTTCTAAACACTGCTATCAGTTGCTGGCTTGAAATAGACTGAATGAATGCTGTTATAAAACTGCACAGTGACTTTCCAAACACCCTGTATATATGTACATAGAGTATTACTATTTAAAAATAAATTAAACTTATTTCTCTTAAAATATAGAACAATAAATCAAGAAGTGAAGCACATAATTCTCTTCTCCTGATGACCTTTGAACTCAGTTGTTGCTGGACATATGTTGTTAAGCCTTTTAAAATTTCACACATGGAGGATATCAAACAAAATTTATTTTAGGTTTTATATATACATATACAGTTCAATAACCAAAACATCATAAATAACTACACTGATATCAGAATTCTACTATAATTTATTAAACTTAGGTTGTGTCTTTAATCTGCTTGAAGTTTCATATTTTTTTAAAAATATAAATACACCTTAGTCACTATCCCCTTGAAAACTTGGATTGAAAAATGTTGCAGGTTTTTTAAAGATTAAAATACCTGAGAAAACCACTCTGGGGACATTCTGAGCTGTTGATTGGTTATTTACATGTTATATACAGTAATAAGAATGGAAAAAACTGGACATTGTTTTTTATTCAGTACATAAGCCATTTCTCAGCAAAATAAAAAGATACGAGGTTCTTACTTTATATTCTAGCTTGTTAATATTATTAGTAATTTTATTTCATAATTTGTATATTATAGACAGTATTTTAACATCACAAACATTAATTTTAAACAGTGCTGCATTCAGTATACCACATGACTCACTAAACTATACATTTAGATGTGTTCATTTAATATTCACTTTTGAATTAAGATATTAACTCATATATAATATTAACTTTGGAATTATAATCTACAATTGGATACCAAACTTACTGATATAAATTAATAAAGTAGTAGTTCAATCAAATTTTGAATGCAAGTCAACAAGCACAATGATATAGCCTTTGACCCCTAACCCATCACCAAAGGGTTAATACACACTTTTAGGTATTGTGGATATGTAAGATTTGACACATTATCCATACTGGCTTTTTTTCCTGTTTAGATTTAATATGCATGCATATGAATTACTATATGGTTTATAATCATTTTCCTTTCTGTGCAAACATAACATTTCCTCTGACATTTGGGCAGGTGTTCTTTACATATTTTATTTCCTACCCATATGATGGACTTCCTTTGTGGTCTAAATAATCAATTAAAACACACTACTATGGGTTTGTAGGATTTACTGTGTGACCTGTGGCAATCCTATTGAGGATTCCAGATAACCAACTAACCTATGACCGAACACCCACTGGATGATTTTACATGACTTGTGAGGATTTCCCAAGTATTCCTAATAATCACCTGACCTATGACATTAACACCCAGTGATTAATTTATGATGTTACACATGAGGAATTTCTCAAGGATTCCACATAACTATCTGATCTATAACATTAACACCCACTGGGTGATTTAACATTTTAGTGTGCATTATATCCATTTCCAATGATTAGGTTCATTTAAAAGTAATTTTATTTTCATCACTGTTCTAGTGTGACTGTGTGAACAGGATATGTACATAAATAATGTATATCAAATATACCACAAGTAAAACATCTAAAATATTAATTTGTTTGATACATTAACAAAATAACTTCTATCCATCAGACTGTCAACAAACATGTCTTGTTTCTTTATCATAAATCTTAAGGAACTGTACATTTGAATTAATAGAATATTGTTTGTAATACAAAACCAATACTGTGTATGAATCTAGCCTTGAATGTGTTTCAGCATCTCTGTATAAACAATCTTTGTCAAAAATACAAAATAGCATTTACAAAAAAATTCTAATTGCATACTCTTACCAGAGTTGTATCCAATCAACTTAAAAACATAACTCTGATAACTATGTTCATTCAAAGAAATGTTCCAACTGTTATATTAAACAGTGCTTACACTATAACAGTTTATGTCCTAACAAATAGTTTATATAAAGAATGTTCACGATCTATAACCAGAACTGACGGATAGACTACTGAAATGTTTAGTATGATCTGTCTTACTCTACCAGGTGTGCCATCTCCTGGAGCAGGGAAAATATTTGTAGCATAATATAACAGCCAAGCTACATTCCAACATAAGTAATAAAAACAACAACTGCTGAACATGTGTGGGAAACAGAAGTCGAGATACTCTGAGCATATACATGCAATTAAGTTTAAGGGAGGGTCAACAGAGATTCTAATCACTAGAATAAAAAGGACATTAATTTTGTTCAGGAAATTATTTAATTAGGAAGGTTTATGCAGCAGTGAACTGTAGCTGTTACCCTTTGAAATGACCATGATGACCACGTTCCTCTAAGATTTCCACATCCTCAAAACTAAACATAGTACTGTGTATAAACATCAAGGTTATATTGCTGGGCTATAATTTAACTATTTTACTTGTGTACATTTAAAGATGAAAGAATGAAACAACTTATTTTATAAATTTTTCAAATGTACCAAGACTTTATTTTCCACTTTGTAATTTTTGCAGCAACAATAGTTTTAACAGCCGCTAGTAGATCCAGAAAAATTCTAAATATTAGACAGTTACTATTAACCATTTCTATTTAAGTTAGGAAGAAGTTGTTGGATAAGTAAAGTAAACAGTGCTATTATAAAGTTAGTTTTTATTGGTAGACAGTTAAAAATTTACAATAAATCACATAAGTGTTTCTAATAACAATTAACTTACAAACCTAAATGTTTAGTTTATTTTTTGCTGAAGAAACGTAATACATCAAAATGTTAATTTTTTATCAGTAAATTAAACTAGATCCATCTGCTTTGTGACAAGTTCATAAACAAAGTAAACCTTAATGACACTTTAAACTAAACAGGAATTTTGTGTTCAAGCCAGCAGAAAAGTATTTAGTAGACAATTATAAATTAAACAAGATCTTAAGTGTTACAGTCAACTGGACTTGGTTGTAACACCAACAAAAAAGCACCTTGAAATGTCCTTCATGAACATATACAATCTTACATAACATAAAGCACCTTTCTTACCCTTTATCAATTTGTCAAGTGTTACTGTTTACATACCATAATTCTCTGCTCTGCTTTCTAAACTAGGAAATATCCTTGTAACCTTAAGGTTATTTTAAAGCAGTTGTTTTTCCTTTATCTCTGACATACAATAACAGATGTCCCATTTTTTAAACACCTGAATCTTATCACAGTGGAACATCTTACAACTGGTCCTTTACCTGGTTTAAAGTAATTAAAGGAAACACACCTTGGTAAGTAACAATTATTTACTGATAAATTTAAAGAACTTATTCATAAACAAAATAAATGTATAAAATAATTAACATTTATCTTAAGAGTAATTTAATTTACTCATCTTTATGTCTTCAAGATAATTAATATTTGATAGTTATTTCCCTTGAGAATTAAAGATAATTAATATTCAATAATTATTCCCTTGACAATTCAAGGTTGTTAATTTCTTCTGGGAATTGACCAGGAATTTTCCAAGTCTAGCTTTGTGGAATGAATAAAATATATCTAATGTTTGAGCTATGTGCAATAGTTCCATTATTTATTTCACAATTGAATTCATAAATTAATTAAAGTCAACTGTTGATAACACTAAATTAAAAAAGACAAAGCATATGCTTTCTTCAATTAATAAAAAACACTGGGCCTCCCTTTCTGCTTTTAAACTAAAGATTTCAAGTGTTTCCCAGAGGCCAGTCAATGTATAAATGAGCTTTTACTTGAAAAGTTAAATTTTTTCTTATAAACTTATAAAACAAAACTAGTAATTCAAAACTGTATGAACAGTACACTGTTTAAAACTCCAGTTCAAACCTCTACTGGATATATTAGTATTTACATTTATTCAAACTCTATTAAAAGTCTCAGAAAACACTTGGTTAATTATTCTACCATCTGTTGAATAATTTCTTTAAACTCTGATTTAAATTAATACCAGTCTTTTCATAAACAAAAATGATTCTTTTTTCTGAGAACTTGCCATATTGATGATGTTCTCTTCCAAGAAGGACAAAAAAAGAGAAATATGGGAGATTTAATTAATTTAGAACTAGTCAGTCCAAATCTTCAGACTGCATACTGTGCTTCCGTAAGCAAGAAGGCCCAGGCGTAGCTATGTCACTATCTCCACTGATATCTTCCTCTTCTAAACCTTCCAGCAAAGACTGGACTAAATTATCTGTTCAAAATATAAAGTTTTGAAATATCATTCAGATCAAATTTACCACAAATATAGCAAAATATGTTTGGGTCACTCGCACAATCTCCTGTTACCATAGCAATGAATAAATAATATTGATAAGAAAAAAGTAATGTCAAAGTTCATTTAATAGTATCCAGAAATGACACTCATGTTGCCTGTTAATAGTATCCAGAAATGACACTTCATGTGGCCTGTTAATAGTATCCAGAAATGACACTTCATGTGGCCCGTTTATTGTATCCAGAAATGACACTTCATGTGGCCTGTTAATAGTATCCAGAAATGACACTTCATGTGGCCTGTTAATTGCTTATATACTAGTGGCATGTTTGTTGTGGGTTCTAGAACAATTAAATAGGCTCTCACATCACAGTTTCAAGAAAACCATAACCAAAGATTGTCATCATTTTAAACATGACAAAATGTGGCCTGATATCAGTAAAAATGATTCATTTATGTAAAAGTAAACATAACGTTCTGTGAATAATCTGTATGTGATGGAGAAAAATGGATGTTTTGATTCAGAGTACAAGAATTACTGTTGCACAAACATTTTCAATGGAATAAAACCATCGCAGGCCTGTGTAACTATTATAAAACAGTTTACAATGACAATATTACACAGATGTCATGCACTCTTGGAAAGCTCAGTGCACAGATGTCATGTACTCTTGGAAAGCTCAGTGCACAGATGTCATGTACTCTTGGAAAGCTCAGTGCACAGATGTCACGTACTCTTGGAAAGCTCAGTGCACAGATGTCACATACTCTTGAAAAGATCAGTGTTCAGATGTTATGTACTCTTGGAAAGCTCAGTGTTCAGATCCCAGTCCTGAAGTCACTTTTTTTTTTTCATACAAAATAATTAATATTAATCATTACAACATAATAATAGCATTATTGTACATACAAAGTGTTATATAAAACAGCACAAATTATAAATTGGGGCTGAAGAAAATTCACTACCCCAATTTAACTTGTAGTTTATCCTAAAAGGTGAAAAGCTTGTAAGTGAAAAGTGACTTTCAGACCAGGACTTGAACCTGAGATCCCTGATTCACAAGACAATTGCTCTACTATTTAACTATCTAAGAGTATACACTGTCCTCAATTGGAACCACTGTATTGCATCGCACCTGGGAACCTTTGATATTCAAGTAAGTGTAGGTAGTTGAATTGTTTCATCTTTATAAAAAAGGCAGATAAAACTAGAAATACACACTTCCTGAAAACAAATAGCTTCTGGTTACAAACAAACTTTGTCACATATTGTTTATAAGAACTTTAATACACTGATGATTTTATTGTTCAAGCTGTGCATAATAAAACTAACAGATGTGAACATTATTGAAACAACAGATTTTGTATCAAAACATTAATTTTTCCTTTATTTCTGAAGTTTGATATATTTATTACTGACTATTCCACCTTTTAGTAAGAAACAAAAGTACCTTAATGAGAGATGCTCACCCTTCCTTTGTGTCTATTCTTAAAAGGTTTTTTTCTGTCTATTCCTACAAACAACACAGAAACCAACAGGATGGGCAAAGATTTGTCTGAGAAATCACTACAGATAGCTTGCTACTGTCAAAAATTAAGTGCTCTGTGAAACCAATCAAGGATGAGAGTTATGTCCACAAAGATACAGAAAAACCAGAGATACTAGAAGCAGTTTCTAATGATAAAAATCTCACATCATACACAGAAACCAAAATCTACAACCAACAAAATTCACCACTGCTTGTATTCTAATAATCAGAGTTGTCAAGTTTATTTTTAACTTACTCAAAAGTCCTTGCTGTTTTGGTGGTGCAGGTAAACCAAAAAATATCTGTCCAATCTTGGAGAGGTACTGTAATGAAAGTAATAACATTAGAAAAACTGTCCAATCTTGGAGAGGTACTATAATGAAAGTAATAACATTAGAAAAACTGTCCAATCTTGGAGAGATACTGTAATGAAAGTAATAACATTAGAAAAACTGTCCAATCTTGGAGAGATACTGTAATGAAAGTAATAACATTAGAAAAACTGTCCAATCTTGGAGAGATACTGTAATGAAAGTAATAACATTAGAAAAACTGTCCAATCTTGAGAGATACTGTAACGAAAGTAATAACATTAGAAAAACTGTCTAATCTTGGAGAGGTACTGTAATGAAAGTAATAACATTAGAAAAACTGTCCAATCTTGGAGAGGTACTGTAATGAAAGTAATAACATTAGAAAAACTGTCCAATCTTGGAGAGGTACTGTAATGAAAGTAATAACATTAGAAAAACTGTCCAATCTTGGAGAGGTACTGTAATGAAAGTAATAACATTAGAAAAACTGTCCAATCTTGGAGAGGTACTGTAATGAAAGTAATAACATTAGAAAAACTGTCCAATCTTGGAGAGATACTGTAATGAAAGTAATAACATTAGAAAAACTGTCCAATCTTGGAGAGGTACTGTAATGAAAGTAATAACATTAGAAAAACTGTCCAATCTTGGAGATACTGTAATGAAAGTAATAACATTACAAAACTGTCTAATCTTGAGAGATACTGTAATGAAAGTAATAACATTACAAAACTGTCTAATCTTGAGAGATACTGTAATGAAAGTAATAACATTAGAAAAACTGTCCAATCTTGGAGAGATACTGTAATGAAAGTAATAACATTACAAAAACTGTCCAATCTTGGAGAGGTACTGTAATGAAAGTAATAACATTAGAAAAACTGTCTAATCTTGGAGAGGTACTGTAATGAAAGTAATAACATTACAAAAACTGTCCAATCTTGGAGAGATACTGTAATGAAAGTAATAACATTAGAAAAACTGTCTAATCTTTGAGAGGTACTATAACGAAAGTAATAACATTACAAAAACTGTCCAATCTTGGAGATACTGTAATGAAAGTAATAACATTACAAAAACTGTCCAGTCTTTGAGAGATACTGTAATAAAAGTAATAACATTACAAAAACTGTCCAATCTTGGAGAGATACTGTAATGAAAGTAATAACATTACAAAAACTGTCCAATCTTGGAGAGATACTGTAATGAAAGTAATAACATTACAAAAACTGTCCAATCTTGGAGAGGTACTGTAATGAAAGTAATAACATTAGAAAAACTGTCTAATCTTGAGAGATACTATAATGAAAGTAATAACATTACAAAAACTGTCCAATCTTGAGAGGTACTGTAATGAAAGTAATAACATTAGAAAAACTGTCTAATCTTGAGAGGTACTATAATGAAAGTAATAACATTACAAAAACTGTCCAATCTTTGAGAGGTACTATAACGAAAGTAATAACATTACAAAAACTGTCCAATCTTGGAGAGATACTGTAATGAAAGTAATAACATTACAAAAACTGTCCAATCTTTGAGAGATACTGTAATAAAAGTAATAACATTACAAAACTGTCCAATCTTGAGAGATACTGTAATGAAAGTAATAACATTACAAAACTGTCCAATCTTGAGAGATACTGTAATGAAAGTAATAACATTAGAAAAACTGTCCAATCTTGAGAGATACTATAACGAAAGTAATAACATTACAAAACTGTCCAATCTTGGAGATACTGTAATGAAAGTAATAACATTACAAAAACTGTCCAATCTTGGAGATACTGTAATGAAAGTAATAACATTAGAAAAACTGTCCAATCTTGGAGAGATACTGTAATGAAAGTAATAACATTAGAAAAACTGTCCAATCTTGGAGAGATACTGTAATGAAAGTAATAACATTACAAAAACTGTCCAATCTTGGAGAGGTACTGTAATGAAAGTAATAACATTAGAAAAACTGTCCAATCTTGGAGAGATACTATAACGAAAGTAATAACATTACAAAAACTGTCCAATCTTGGAGAGGTACTAATGAAAGTAATAACATTACAAAACTGTCCAATCTTGGAGAGATACTGTAATGAAAGTAATAACATTACAAAAACTGTCCAATCTTTGAGAGATACTGTAATAAAAGTAATAACATTACAAAAACTGTCCAATCTTGGAGAGATACTGTAATGAAAGTAATAACATTACAAAAACTGTCCAATCTTGGAGAGGTACTGTAATGAAAGTAATAACATTAGAAAAACTGTCTAATCTTGGAGAGGTACTATAACGAAAGTAATAACATTACAAAAACTGTCCAATCTTGGAGAGGTACTGTAATGAAAGTAATAACATTAGAAAAACTGTCTAATCTTGGAGAGGTACTATAATGAAAGTAATAACATTACAAAAACTGTCCAATCTTTGAGAGGTACTATAACGAAAGTAATAACATTACAAAAACTGTCCAATCTTGGAGAGATACTGTAATGAAAGTAATAACATTACAAAAACTGTCCAATCTTTGAGAGATACTGTAATGAAAGTAATAACATTACAAAAACTGTCCAATCTTGGAGAGATACTGTAATGAAAGTAATAACATTACAAAAACTGTCCAATCTTGGAGAGATACTGTAATGAAAGTAATAACATTAGAAAAACTGTCCAATCTTGGAGAGATACTATAACGAAAGTAATAACATTACAAAAACTGTCCAATCTTGGAGAGATACTGTAATGAAAGTAATAACATTACAAAACTGTCCAATCTTGAGAGATACTGTAATGAAAGTAATAACATTAGAAAAACTGTCAATCTTGAGAGATACTGTAATGAAAGTAATAACATTAGAAAAACTGTCCAATCTTGGAGATACTGTAATAAAGTAATAACATTACAAAACTGTCCAATCTTGGACTTACTGTAATGAAAGTAATAACATTAGAAAAACTGTCCAATCTTGGAGATACTCCTCTGAAAGTAATAACATTACAAAAACTGTCCAATCTTGGAGAGATACTGTAATGAAAGTAATAACATTACAAAAACTGTCCAATCTTGGAGAGATACTGTAATGAAAGTAATAACATTACAAAACTGTCCAATCTTGGAATACTGTAATGAAAGTAATAACATTACAAAAACTGTCCAATCTTGGAGAGATACTATAACGAAAGTAATAACATTACAAAAATACACCATATACGTAACAGGAAATGTTCCTCTACAACTTTATACATGTAATGGGAAACGTTCCTCTACGACTTTATACACGTAACGGGAAATGTTCCTCTACGACTTTATACACGTAACGGGAAATGTTCCTCTACGACTTTATACACGTAACGGGAAATGTTCCTCTACGACTTTATACACGTAACGGAAATGTTCCTCACGACTTTATACACGTAACGGAAATGTTCCTCTCGACTTTATACACGTAACGGAAATGTTCCTCTCTGACTTTATACACGTAACGGGAAATGTTCCTCTACGACTTTATACACGTAACGGGAAATGTTCCTCTACGACTTTATACACGTAACGGGAAATGTTCCTCTACGACTTTATACACGTAACGGGAAATGTTCCTCTACGACTTTATACACGTAACGGGAAATGTTCCTCTAGGACTTTATACACGTAACGGGAAATGTTCCTCTACGACTTTATACACGTAACGGGAAATGTTCCTCTACGACTTTATACACGTAACGGGAAATGTTCCTCTACGACTTTATACACGTAACGGGAAATGTTCCTCTACGACTTTATACACGTAACGGGAAATGTTCCTCTACGACTTTATACACGTAACGGAAATGTTCCTCACGACTTTATACCGCGTAACGGAAATGTTCCTCTCACGACTTTATACACGTAACGGAAATGTTCCTCACGACTTTATACACGTAACGGAAATGTTCCTCTATGACTTTATACATGTAACGGAAATGTTCCTCTAGGACTTTATACACGTAATAGCGGAAATGTTCCTCTACGACTTTATACACGAAGGGGAAATGTTCCTCACGACTTTATACGTAACGGGAAATGTTCCTCTACGACTTTATACACGTAACGGGAAATGTTCCTCTAAGACTTTATACACGTAACGGAAATGTTCCTCTACGACTTTATACACGTAACGGGAAACGTTCCTCTATAACTTTATACATGTAACGGGAAATGTTGCTTTACAACTTTATAGACAAAGTCGTGACTCTCAAATATCTAAAGAGTATACGTACTTCTGGGTAAGCTGGATCTCTGTTTATTGATGGTTGGTACATTTCACATAGGACAGTAAAAACTGGTAACCTTCCACTGTGTGAGAAAATAACAGCTCATACTTTAATGTTCATAAAATATTACAGTTTAACACTAACAGCAGGTCAAACTATCAAGGAAATTAGACAGATAAGGCCTTGCAACACAAATACGAGTTTCCTGCATATTCTGTACATTCAGAATGATGGAACAATAACTGAAAGCATCATAAATGAAAAAAACATACTGCTGGTATTCTTGTTTAGTATTATTGTATGATTCTACAGATACAAATGTTCAGGTTTCTCTGTGACAATGACATTCTTACAATATGTTTAAAACTTACTGGATGTCAAACATTGAAAACATCTTTAAAGTTTATATGATCTACAAAATGCAAGCTACTGATATTTTGTAATACTTGAGAATGTACACTTCTATACAGGCCATAATAATTTCACAAACACCCTATGGACTTTTACTCCTAACTTTATTCATTCTTGTACTGTAATAAATACACTAGCAGCATGTGTAATGTTCAAATTATGTGTGTTCTTGCTTGACTTCTTTCAAATGTATGATATTTAAATAACCTCTATTTGCTTCCTTAAAAGTTGACATCTTTCTACAGTTCTCTCTGTTCACCACTATTATATATCTTTCAAGAACATTATTATAAAACTTAAAAACTAACAATAAAGACAATACAAGAAACTCACCCTTCTACAGCTAGAAGTAAAAACCATACAAAGTTTAATAGTGGTAAAAGATATGGAGGGCCTTGCTGGACACTAGGATGTTTCTCTGTGAATGTGAAAAAAACTACTGACGCTGTGGACTTGTTCTTAAGGCACAGAAATCTGAAAGATAAACAGTGTTAGTACGTATTGCAAGAGGCTAGACAGTACACTGAAGTGTTAGTACGTATTGCAAGAGGCTAGACAGTACACTGAAGTGTTAGTACGTATTGCAAGAGGCTAGACAGTACACTGAAGTGTTAGTACGTACTTTAACAGACGAGACAGTACACTGAAGTGTTAGTAGGTACTTTAACAGACGAGACAGTACACTGAAGTGTTAGTAGGTACTTTAACAGACTAGACAGTACACTGAAGTGTTAGTATGTACTTTAACAGACTAGACAGTACACTGAAGTGTTAGTATGTACTTTAACAGGCTAGACAGTACACTGAAGTGTTAGTACGTACTTTAACAGGCTAGACAGTACACTGAAGTGTTAGTACGTACTTTAACAGACGAGACAGTACACTGAAGTGTTAGTACGTACTTTAACAGACGAGACAGTACACTGAAGTGTTAGTACGTACTTTAACAGACTAGACAGTACACTGAATTAAAGTCCAAAGAGACACTTTTGAGTGATGTGTTTATTTAACCTTTTTACAAAATTTTGACCACGTGTGGTCTTCACTGGGTAAGCATCGTTATTCTGTTAAATACTGTGGAAGCATTTTGTTCCAACTTAAAAGATACGTCATGTGATATCTGTGTTTTGATGTCATTAAGGGTTTAGTCCATGAATAACTAGGCTTCATTTTTCTTATATTACTCTCATTACATTCTATAGTTGTTAATGTTAATTAGACGTTGATTCATTGTACTGTGCTCATAAATGTATACTGGGAAGCTGTTATATTCTTTTCCCTTCTGCTATGCGAGTGTTGTCAACCACACTAATATTTGTAGATGCTTATATAGTTAAGGATGTCAATATTAACCTTTGCTGTTTATTGGTTTTTTTTCTATGCTGGTTCCAATGTTCATGATGTTTTGGGTTACATACCTCTGATACAGTGTCTTTTAGCATGTTTCAGTTTGTGTTTTGTTTCCTTCATGGTGTTTTTGTTTTTATGCTTACACAAGGTTCTAGTGACAATGTGTTTAGGCAAGTAAGTTTGTTGATAAGTGTATCAGATACTGATTATACAGGGTGTTCGGAAAGTCGCTCTGCAGTTTTGTAATCATATACTTCTGACAGTACTGTTGTACAGAGTGTTCGGAAAGTCACTGTACGGTTTTGTAATCATATACTTCTGACAGTACTGTTGTACAGAGTGTTAGGAAAGTCACTGTGCAGTTTTGTAATCATATACTACTGACAGTACTGTTGTACAGGGTGATCAGAAAGTCACTGTGCAGTTTTGTAATCATATACTACTGACAGTACTGTTGTACAGGGTGATCAGAAAGTCACTGTGCAGTTTTGTAATCATATACTACAGACAGTACTGTTGTACAGGGTGTTCAGAAAGTCACTGTACAGTTTTGTAATCATATACTACTGACAGTACTGTTGTACAGGGTGATCAGAAAGTCACTGTGCAGTTTTGTAATCATATACTACTGACAGTACTGTTGTACAGGGTGATCAGAAAGTCACTGTGCAGTTTTGTAATCATATACTACAGACAGTACTGTTGTACAGGGTGTTCGGAAAGTCACTGTACAGTTTTGTAATCATATACTACTGACAGTACTGTTGTACAGGGTGATCAGAAAGTCACTGTACAGTTTTGTAATCATATACTACTGACAGTACTGTTGTACAGGGTGATCAGAAAGTCACTGTGCAGTTTTGTAATCATATACTACTGACAGTACTGTTGTACAGGGTGATCAGAAAGTCACTGTACAGTTTTGTAATCATATACTACTGACAGTACTGTTGTACAGGGTGATCAGAAAGTCACTGTGCAGTTTTGTAATCATATACTACTGACAGTACTGTTGTACAGGGTGTTCAGAAAGTCACTGTACAGTTTTGTAATCATATACTACTGACAGTACTGTTGTACAGGGTGATCAGAAAGTCACTGTACAGTTTTGTAATCATATACTACTGACAGTACTGTTGTACAGGGTGTTCAGAAAGTCACTGTACAGTTTTGTAATCATATACTACTGACAGTACTGTTGTACAGGGTGTTCAGAAAGTCACTGTACAGTTTTGTAATCATATACTACTGACAGTACTGTTGTACAGGGTGTTCGGAAAGTCACTGTACAGTTTTGTAATCATATACTACTGACAGTACTGTTGTACAGGGTGATCAGAAAGTCACTGTACAGTTTTGTAATCATATACTACTGACAGTACTGTTGTACAGGGTGTTCGGAAAGTCACTGTACAGTTTTGTAATCATATACTACTGACAGTACTGTTGTACAGGGTGTTCAGAAAGTCACTGTACAGTTTTGTAATCATATACTACTGACAGTACTGTTGTACAGGGTGTTCAGAAAGTCACTGTACAGTTTTGTAATCATATACTACTGACAGTACTGTTGTACAGGGTGTTCAGAAAGTCACTGTGCAGTTTTGTAATCATATACTACTGACAGTACTGTTGTACAGGGTGTTCGGAAAGTCACTGTACAGTTTTGTAATCATATACTACTGACAGTACTGTTGTACAGGGTGTTCAGAAAGTCACTGTACAGTTTTGTAATCACATACTACTGACAGTACTGTTGTACAGGGTGTTCGGAAAGTCACTGTACAGTTTTGTAATCATATACTACTGACAGTACTGTTGTACAGGGTGTTCGGAAAGTCACTGTACAGTTTTGTAATCATATACTACTGACAGTACTGTTGTACAGGGTGTTCGGAAAGTCACTGTACAGTTTTGTAATCATATACTACTGACAGTACTGTTGTACAGGGTGATCAGAAAGTCACTGTACAGTTTTGTAATCATATACTACTGACAGTACTGTTGTACAGGGTGTTCGGAAAGTCACTGTGCAGTTTTGTAATCATATTTTATTCAGTCTATTTCAAGCTAGCAACTGATAGCAGTGTTTATAAACAAAATAAGAAGGATCCAGGCCTGTATTGATGCCAACAGGGGTCACTTTCAACATTGTTTATAATTGTGATTCATATTTACCTCCTGTATTCTATATTGAAACATGTCTGTTATAAATATATAAGTACACAGTGACTTTCCGAACACCCTGTAGATCCATATTACAGATTACTGTTATACATATGTTAAATTGCTCTGTTGTAAATATATGATAACATGCTGTTGAGTCCAACTTTGTATCATTACAAGGTTTGTGGAAGGTTAAAACTGGTGAAGTTTTTGTAATTTAAGACATAGTTTACATTCTCTTTATGAGTGAATTTGATGTCAGAAAGAATGTTGTTCACATGTTGTAGAAACAACTGCTGATGGACATTGTCTTTAAATACATGGCTGATATATCCAAACCAGTGTGTCGAGCTGTTAATGGACTTTCTATTCTGTTCATAAATTCACATAATTCAGGTAACAGACAACTGTTAGAGCAACATATTCATTCAAAATGTGGGAAGGTCAAAATGTCCAAGTTTAGGTTCTAATAGAATTTGTAACAAGTAGAAAGATTAAAGTGTTTTCAAGTCATAAGAAACAACTTTTATTTCAGTCAGCCATAACTAAAATTACAAAAGTGATAATTATATCTAATATTAAAGAAACATTCATTCTAAATTTTAAATCACTTAGCACAAGCAAAATATGAAACTAATAAATTCACCTGTATGAATTACTTCATTCTATAGAACTCAACATAATGCATTAGCAAAACCTTAGTGTTTGGAAAATTATTGCATACACATCCTTACATCTCAAATCCTACTGTCTGTGTTGCACAATTCAAACCATGATTTATTAGATATGTGAGGAATACCAGTGGTAGGTTTAAAAGCTAACCATCACATAAGCTAATGATGAAAACTTAAACATTAATAACAGTGGTAGTTCTGTTTGGGTTTAAAAGCTAATGATAACAACTCAAACATTAATAACAGTGGTAGTTCTGTTTGGGTTTAAAAGCTAATGATAAAAACTCAAACATTAATAACAGTGGTAGTTCTGTTTGGGTTTAAAAGCTAATGATAACAACTCAAACATTAATAACAGTGGTAGTTCTGTTTGGGTTTAAAAGCTAATGATAACAACTCAAACATTAATAACAGTGGTAGTTCTGTTTGGGTTTAAAAGCTAATGATAACAACTCAAACATTAATAACAGTGGTAGTTCTGTTTGGGTTTAAAAGCTAATGATAACAACTCAAACATTAATAACAGTGGTAGTTCTGTTTGGGTTTAAAAGCTAATGATAACAACTCAAACATTAATAACAGTGGTAGTTCTGTTTGGGTTTAAAAGCTAATGATAACAACTCAAACATTAATAACAGTGGTAGTTCTGTTTGGGTTTAAAAGCTAATGATAACAACTCAAACATTAATAACAGTGGTAGTTCTGTTTGGGTTTAAAAGCTAATGATAACAACTCAAACATTAATAACAGTGGTAGTTCTGTTTGGGTTTAAAAGCTAATGATAACAACTCAAACATTAATAACAGTGGTAGTTCTGTTTGGGTTTAAAAGCTAATGATAACAACTCAAACATTAATAACAGTGGTAGTTCTGTTTGGGTTTAAAAGCTATTCTTGTGTACATAACATTTGCCATTAAAAACTTTTATTTCAAAAACTAAAAGAAACAACTCACTTTATAAAATATAGAAAACAGATGAACTAAGAACAAATTAACATGTGTCACAACATCTACAAGCCTGAACATGTGCATTAGAATGAACCCAGTTCATTGTATGCTTACATACAAAAGGTTTCAATCAAATAAAATAGATTAATAAACTAAAACCTTGTATATCTATACAACAGAATCTGATTCACGGGCAAAACCTTGTATATCTATACAACAGAATCTGATTCACGGGCAAAACCTTGTATGTCTATACAACAGAATCTGATTCCAGGACAAAACCGTGTATGTCTATACAGCAGAATCTACAAAACCTTGTATATCTATACAACAGAATCTACAAAACCTTGTATATCTATACAACAGAATCTACAAAACCTTGTATATCTATACAACAGAATCTGATTCACGGGCAAAACCTTGTATATCTATACAACAGAATCTGATTCACGGGCAAAACCTTGTATATCTATACAACAGAATCTGATTCCAGGACAAAACCGTGTATGTCTATACAGCAGAATCTACAAAACCTTGTATGTCTATACAGCAGAATCTACAAAACCTTGTATATCTATACAGCAGAATCTACAAAACCTTGTATATCTATACAACAGAATCTGATTCCAGGACAAAACCGTGTATGTCTATACAGCAGAATCTACAAAACCTTGTATGTCTATACAACAGAATCTACAAAACCTTGTATATCTATACAACAGAATCTAAAAAACCTTGTATATCTATACAACAGAATCTGATTCATGGGCATAACCTTGCATATATCTATACAACAGAATCTGATTCATGGGCATAACCTTGCATATATCTATACAACAGAATCTGATTCACGGGCAAAACCTTGTATATCTATACAACAGAATCTGATTCACGGGCAAAACCTTGTATATCTATACAACAGAATCTGATTCACGGGCAAAACCGTGTATGTCTATACAACAGAATCTACAAAACCTTGTATATCTATACAACAGAATCTGAATCACGGGCATAACCCTGTATATCTATACAACAGAATCTGAATCACGGGCATAACCTTGTATATCTATACAACAGAATCTGAATCACGGGCATAACCTTGTATATCTATATTCTGAATCTGATTCATGGGCAAAACCTTGTATATCTATATTCTGAATCTGATTCATGGGCAAAACCTTGTATATCTATATTCTGAATCTGATTCACGGGCAAAACCTTGTATATCTATATTCTGAATCTGATTCACGGGCAAAACCTTGTATATCTATATTCTGAATCTGATTCACGGGCAAAACCTTGTATATCTATACAACAGAATCTACAAAACCTTGTATATCTATACAACAGAATCTACAAAACCTTGTATATCTATACAACAGAATCTACAAAACCTTGTATATCTATACAACAGAATCTGATTCATGGGCATAACCTTGCATATATCTATACAACAGAATCTGATTCACGGGCAAAACCTTGTATATCTATACAACAGAATCTGATTCATGGGCAAAACCTTGTATCTATACAACAGAATCTGATTCACGGGCAAAACCTTGTATATCTATACAACAGAATCTACAAAACCTTGTATATCTATACAACAGAATCTACAAAACCTTGTATATCTATACAACAGAATCTAAAAAACCTTGTATATCTATACAACAGAATCTGATTCATGGGCATAACCTTGCATATATCTATACAACAGAATCTGATTCACGGGCAAAACCTTGTATATCTATACAACAGAATCTGATTCCAGGACAAAACCGTGTATGTCTATACAACAGAATCTACAAAACCTTGTATATCTATACAACAGAATCTGAATCACAGGCATAACCCTGTATATCTATACAACAGAATCTGAATCACGGGCATAACCTTGTATATTTATACAACAGAATCTGATTCAAGGGCAAAACCTTGTATTTCTATACAACAGAATCTGATTCAAGGGCAAAACCTTGTATATCTATACAACAGAATCTGATTCAAGGGCAAAACCTTGTATATCTATACAACAGAATCTGATTCATGGGCAAACCTTGTATATCTTCACAACAGAATCTGATTCCAGGACAAAACCGTGTATGTCTATACAACAGAATTTGATTCATGGGCAAAACACAGATAAGGTAGCTGGAGACAACCAGTACTTAACACTGATTTACTGTCACACAACTAAAGCAGCTTGAGACCACCAGTACTTAACACTGATTTACTGTCACATAACTAAAGTAGTTGGAGACCACCAGTACTTAACACTGATTTACTGTCACACAACTAAAGTAGCTGGAGACAACCAGTACTTAACACTGATTTACTGTCACACAACTAAAGCAGCTTGAGACCACCAGTACTTAACACTGATTTACTGTCACACAGCTAAAGCAGCTTGAGACAACCAGTACTTAACACTGATTTACTGTCACATAACTAAAGTAGCTTGAAAACACCAGTACTTAATACTGATTTACTGTCACACAACTGAAGAAGCTTGAGACCATCAGTACTTAACACTGATTTACTGTCACACAGCTAAAGCAGCTTGAGACAACCAGTACTTAACACTGATTTACTGTCACACAACTAAAGCAGCTTGAGACAACCAGTACTTAACACTGATTTACTGTCACACAACTAAAGTAGCTGGAGACAACCAGTACTTAATACTGATTTACTGTCACACAACTGAAGCAGCTGGAGACAACCAGTACTTAACACTGATTTACTGTCACATAACTAAAGTAGCTGGAGACCACCAGTACTTAACACTGTTTTCCCATCACACAGCTAAAGCAGCTGGAGACAACCAGTACTTAACACTGATTTACTGTCACATAACTAAAACAGCTGGAGACAACCAGTATTTAACACTGATTTACTGTCACATAACTAAAGCAGCTGGAGACAACCGTACTTAACACTGACTTACTGTCACACAACTAAAGCAGCTTGAAAGCACCAGTACTTAACACTGATTTCCCATTGAACACCAGTACTTAACACTGATTCAGTTTAAGATGTAAAATTAAGCAACAATGAACATGTAACTTATCCAGAATTAAGATTTGTACTCAGTATACCTTTGCAAAAACAAAACAAACTTGACACACTAAACACGTGTAACATATTACACACTTAAAACACATTAATTTAGAATCAACTTTCAGTCTTCTTCCCGGAGCTTATATCTTACACGTACACTCTTATGCACCCCAAGACTTTGTATACAGTGAGGTTAGATGTAAATTTGATGGATACTCACTGAAGAACAGCCTGAGTGATGAAGAGATCCACTTCACTAGGATAACCTTTGTTGATGTGGTATTCGATCAACATGGAAGCACATCCATCACCATCGGACGAGTGGGTGAAATGGTAGCGAGACTGTGCATAGTTTTTCTCTGTAATGTGTACATTTTTAACATTAAAAAATCAATTTTTGTAGTCCAAGTAAACTTCTGCAACAATTCATCATAATGCCAGAAATCTGTTACTTTTCTGAAATATAGAGAAAAGTGTAAAATCTTACACCTACATGAAAAAAAGAACATTGACCCTTCAAACTTTCCCAGTTAATACCAACTTCAAATATCAGATGAATAATAACACACTAACATTTCTACTTTTGTTATTATTTTCTCTGGTACCAAGAAAACTGTTTTTTCCTACTTATTTTCATATAGAGTCCTGTAATTAAAACAGCATGCTCAAAGGACACCTTTTCATTATTGTAATGAACAACACACTGAACATATGAACCTAACGTGGAAAAACACTCAGGTTCTGTTGTTTCTGATTTTAAATTCCTTTGAATATTAAGGGTACATTGTCAAAAACAAACAAAATATTTTAATGTGTAGTTGTACATTTCTTAAAACACTGTAAACATTAAAGGAAAACAGTGTCAAAACATAGTGTTATTATGTTACAGGTATTTGATGTAAAAAAGATCACACCACCATTGTCCACCTAAGTGAACAAACTGTCTTACCTTCTACTCCATATACAAGGTTAACTTAAACCATTTGAACTTCAACTCCATCAACTGTGACTATACAGCACTGACAGCTGGTATTAAAGTGAACGTTTACTAAGAAAGATTTCTTCAACCATCAATACACTCCTATACAGCACTGACAGCTGGCATTAAAGTGAACGTTTACTAAGAAAGATTTCTTCAACCATCAATGTACTCCTATACAGCACTGACAGCTGGTATTAAAATGAATGTTTACTAAGAAAGATTTCTTCAACCATCAACACACTCCTATACAGCAATGACAGCTGGTATTAAAGTGAATGTTTACTAAGAAAGATTTCTTCAACCATCAAGGCACTCCTATACAGTACTGACAGCTGGTATTAAAGAATGTTTACTATGAAAGATTTCTTCAACCATCAATGCACTCCTATACAGCACTGACAGCTGGTATTAAAGTGAATGTTTACTAAGAAAGATTTCTTCAATCATCAACACACTCCTATACAGCACTGACAGCTGGTATTAAAGAATGTTTACTATGAAAGATTTCTTCAACCATCAACACACTCCTATACAGCACTGACAGCTGGTATTAAAGTGAATGTTTACTAAGAAAGATTTCTTCAACCATCAACTGTGACTATACAGCACTGACAGCTGGTATTAAAGTGAACGTTTACTAAGAAAGATTTCTTCAACCATCAACGCACTCCTATACAGCACTGACAGCTGGTATTAAAGTGAGCGTTTACTAAGATTTCTTCAACCATCAACACACTCCTATACAGCACTGACAGCTGGTATTAAAGTGAATGTTTACTAAGAAAGATTTCTTCAACCATCAAGGCACTCCTATACAGTACTGACAGCTGGTATTAAAGAATGTTTACTATGAAAGATTTCTTCAATCATCAACACACTCCTATACAGCACTGACAGCTGGTATTAAAGTGAACGTTTACTAAGAAAGATTTCTTCAACCATCAACACACTCCTATACAGCACTGACAGCTGGTATTAAAGTGAATGTTTACTAAGAAAGATTTCTTCAACCATCAATGCACTCCTATACAGCACTGACAGCTGGTATTAAAGTGAACGTTTACTAAGAAAGATTTCTTCAACCATCAATGTACTCCTATACAGCACTGACAGCTGGTATTAAAGAATGTTTACTAAGAAAGATTTCTTCAACCATCAATACACTCCTATACAGCACTGACAGCTGGTATTAAAATGAATGTTTACTAAGAAAGATTTCTTCAACCATCAATGTACTCCTATACAGCACTGACAGCTGGTATTAAAATGAATGTTTACTAAGAAAGATTTCTTCAACCATCAACACACTCCTATACAGCAATGACAGCTGGTATTAAAGTGAATGTTTACTAAGAAAGATTTCTTCAACCATCAAGGCACTCCTATACAGCACTGACAGCTGGTATTAAAGAATGTTTACTAAGAAAGATTTCTTCAACCATCAATACACTCCTATACAGCACTGACAGCTGGTATTAAAATGAATGTTTACTAAGAAAGATTTCTTCAACCATCAATACACTCCTATACAGCACTGACAGCTGGTATTAAAATGAATGTTTACTAAGAAAGATTTCTTCAACCATCAATGTACTCCTATACAGCACTGACAGCTGGTATTAAAATGAATGTTTACTAAGAAAGATTTCTTCAACCATCAACACACTCCTATACAGCAATGACAGCTGGTATTAAAGTGAATGTTTACTAAGAAAGATTTCTTCAACCATCAAGGCACTCCTATACAGTACTGACAGCTGGTATTAAAGAATGTTTACTATGAAAGATTTCTTCAACCATCAACGCACTCCTATACAGCACTGACAGCTGGTATTAAAGTGAATGTTTACTAAGAAAGATTTCTTCAATCATCAACACACTCCTATACAGCACTGACAGCTGGTATTAAAGAATGTTTACTATGAAAGATTTCTTCAACCATCAACACACTCCTATACAGCACTGACAGCTGGTATTAAAGTGAATGTTTACTAAGAAAGATTTCTTCAACCATCAACTGTGACTATACAGCACTGACAGCTGGTATTAAAGTGAGCGTTTACTAAGAAAGATTTCTTCAACCATCAACGCACTCTATACAGCACTGACAGCTGGTATTAAAGTGAACGTTTACTAAGAAAGATTTCTTCAACCATCAACACACTCCTATACAGCACTGACAGCTGGTATTAAAGTGAATGTTTACTAAGAAAGATTTCTTCAACCATCAAGGCACTCCTATACAGTACTGACAGCTGGTATTAAAGAATGTTTACTATGAAAGATTTCTTCAATCATCAACACACTCCTATACAGCACTGACAGCTGGTATTAAAGTGAACGTTTACTAAGAAAGATTTCTTCAACCATCAACACACTCCTATACAGCACTGACAGCTGGTATTAAAGTGAATGTTTACTAAGAAAGATTTCTTCAACCATCAATGCACTCCTATACAGCACTGACAGCTGGTATTAAAGTGAACGTTTACTAAGAAAGATTTCTTCAACCATCAATGTACTCCTATACAGCACTGACAGCTGGTATTAAAGAATGTTTACTAAGAAAGATTTCTTCAACCATCAATACACTCCTATACAGCACTGACAGCTGGTATTAAAATGAATGTTTACTAAGAAAGATTTCTTCAACCATCAATGTACTCCTATACAGCACTGACAGCTGGTATTAAAATGAATGTTTACTAAGAAAGATTTCTTCAACCATCAACACACTCCTATACAGCAATGACAGCTGGTATTAAAGTGAATGTTTACTAAGAAAGATTTCTTCAACCATCAAGGCACTCCTATACAGTACTGACAGCTGGTATTAAAGAATGTTTACTATGAAAGATTTCTTCAACCATCAACGCACTCCTATACAGCACTGACAGCTGGTATTAAAGAATGTTTACTATGAAAGATTTCTTCAACCATCAATGCACTCCTATACAGCACTGACAGCTGGTATTAAAGTGAACGTTTACTAAGAGATTTCTTCAACCATCAACACACTCCTATACAGCACTGACAGCTGGTATTAAAGTGAATGTTTACTAAGAAAGATTTCTTCAACCATCAACACACTCCTATACAGCACTGACAGCTGGTATTAAAGTGAACGTTTACTAAGAAAGATTTCTTCAACCATAAACACACTCCTATACAGCACTGACAGCTGGTATTAAAGTGAATGTTTACTAAGAAAGATTTCTTCAACCATCAACTGTGACTATACAGCACTGACAGCTGGTATTAAAGTGAACGTTTACTAAGAAAGATTTCTTCAACCATCAACGCACTCCTATACAGCACTGACAGCTGGTATTAAAGTGAACGTTTACTAAGAAAAATTTCTTCAACCATCAACACACTCCTATACAGCACTGACAGCTGGTATTAAAGAATGTTTACTTGCTCCAATGTTATTTTTCAGTTAATAAATCTACAGTTGTTTATTTCATCATTAAAGTTTCCTTCTTTGTTAGATTTCATACACAGCTACTTAAGGGCTATCTGCACTAGTTGTTCCTAATTTGAAGGTTGTAAAGAGAAGTCAGCTAGTCAACACCACTGACCATCAACTCCTTGTATCTCTCTTATTAACTGTGACATAATAATGCCTTCACAGTTGAAAGGGCAAGTATGTCTGGAGAGAGAATATGAACCCGTGACCCACACATGGGGTTGTTGAGTGCCCTAACCACAAGGCTTGACAGATAATGAAGTGTTACACCATTTCCACAGTGTTAAGTCTGTGTGTTAACATTAGTTTATTTATTAATGAAAGCCTAAAGGTACTTACTTTTCCACACTGCTAAGCCTATGAATTGATAGTTTATTAATGAATGCCTAAAGGCACTTACCTTTTTTTTATACTGCTAAGCCTATGAGTTAGCATCAGTTTATTTATTAATCAAAGCCTAACGTTACTTAACTTTTTAACCTGCTGAGCCTATGAGTTGGTATTAGTTCATTTATTAACAAAACCCTGAAGGTACTTAACTTTCTATAATGTTAAGCCTATGAGTTGGTATTAGTTTATTTATTAAGGAAAGCCAAAGGTTCTTGCCTTTCCACAGTGTTAAGGCTACATGCTGATGCAGATGAGGATGACCCGTGGGATGTGCACCTTCTCCTCTAGATGACCACCTTAAGGCTGCCATTAGAAAACTAAATCTTTCAGGTGACTCCGGCTGCATCCGATCAAAAAGTCTTCCTAGCTTATCTACACATCATGAATAATAAATAAAAATGGTGAAAAACTAACATCCTCTATGAAAAAAACTCAAAGGAAAGGGTATCTATCTTAAATGAACAGCAAGTTACCAATTCTTTCTGGTTTTGGAAAAAGTAGTTTTTCACTTTTGTTTTTTCTGAAGACAAATTTTAACATACATAGCACTAAGTGACTGTAGTAAGATTGATATGATTGTAAATCAACTGTTGTCATGGTTAGTTGTCCAAACCAGAGTTCTTTAACCTTTCCAGGAACCAACTTCCTGCTTCCCTGTTACAGACCACCACTAAAGTGGAAGTACAACAAAATAAAAATAATCATTAATTACATATGATATTATGTTAGTTTTGTTTTCTGTTTAGGGTGGTCAAATGATTTCAACAGATTATAAAAAGCTTAACTTCCTACAAAATTTTTGATAAATTTTTTACATTTTGTTTAGAAAGATGAGAGACCACAAATTTTACCACACAAGTCTGAGAACTGACTTAAAAACTGCAGAACTCGTACTAAGTTTGAAAGCATGCTTAATAAAATGAAAGTAAAATACCTCCTAAAATCAAAGTAACTTTGAGAACAAGATGCCAAAAACAAATTAAGTCTCAGAACTGATTTGTCCAAGTGAGACCAAAACACAACTACAAAACCTGGAGTAAATTTGAAAATAAACACAACAAAATAAGAACAAAATATATACAAGGAACAAAGTCAGTTTGAGAAGTGAATTAACCAAATGATATCTAATATACTTCAAATCTGAGAACTGCAGACAAATTGGAGCAAGATTCATTAACAATATTGAAGACATTACGTCCTGAACTAGTGGCTCAAGGTCAATATATAACTCATACACCCTTAACAAATACATCCAAAATTTTATTTTCACTGAGAAACTGTTTCAACTGTTGGATGAATACACACTGCAAGGTAAGTTTTCCTGAGCTTTAACAGAAGTATAATTCCTACTTAGAATATCAGGTAAGGCAGTTAATACATGATGCTTTAACGTGGAAAGAAGAACTGGGTGTTTGTAACAAAAATTTTCAATTTTCAGCATTTTTGCAACAAGGTTAAAAATGATCAAATCTAAACTGAAAACTCCTATTGTGATAATAATAATAAAATAACAAACATATATGAAATGTACTATTGTTCATTATTTAAAATAAAAAATGCTGACAAAAAAACTGACTGTAGGTAAATAACAACCAGAATATTTTCAGCTTTCGACGAGCATGTGCTCGTGTGTGTACAGATCAGTTTTGTAACTTGAATTAATTAATTACTTACATGAAATACGAGTAGAATGTTGCATTGTTTACACACCAGAGGGTCGATGTATAAAACACTGACCAGATGTACAAAATAACAGTAATATGAAAATGTACATTAAACTGGATTAATTCTAACTGTGTAAATTTATTTTATCTGTAGAAATTCCAAATATCAATAGTGAATTATTTACCATTTTTTATTCTGAAATATTACATTTTAAACATTTTATTACATCATTCACAAGTTAACCAAGTTCAATAAAATAAGGATGAAATTATTGGTTATATAATCTTATTTGATATAAAAAGCATCATAACATATAAACTAACAACACTGTCATCTTGCATCACATTTATATAGCTGTTTGTAATTTGAAAAACAGACTTAACGTAGTCAGTATTTCCAAAATTACAACAGTTACTGTTATATAAACTAGCTAGTCCTAATAATACTATGAGACATCAAACACAACAGTAACTGTTATATAAACTAGCTAGTCCTAATAATACTATGAGACATCAAACACAACAGTAACTGTTATATAAACTAGCTAGTCCTAATAATACTATGAGACATCAAACACAACAGTAACTGTAATATAAACTAGTTAGTCCTAATAATACTATGAGACATCAAACACAACAGTAACTGACACGTACAAATAATTATTTCAGTAGTTATTTAAGTTGTGACATTTTAACATTTTGAGAAAACTAATCACATTTTTATCTCTCTGATCATCTTGACAACATATTTATGACTTACATGTACTGTACGCTTTCATTTACCAATTTAAATCCACAAAATATATCATACATTGCAAACTATACAAACATACCTGGTTATTATACAATCTGTTAACAAAACTGTACAACTATAACAGGAGATGTACTGTGTTAGAAACACAGTTATGTTACAAAACTGTACAAGCAGAGGATGGTAAGTCATAAGAACAGTTGTTTTTTTATATGTAATGGTGATATCAAACTGGTGTACTACAACAGAGAACAGCAACACACACAAGAAAAACATGTTAAACTTAAAGAAAACTATAGTGAAGAAGAAAGAAACTCAGTTAAAACAAAAGTAACAATTTCTATCAGCAGGATAGAAATATTGCATTAGTCAACACTGCTCATTGTCTGCCTCATCAGGAGTGCAAGGACCCTTGGGAGTGAATTTAGAGGAGGGGGTATATACCATTCCCTCTTTGGATCCCATTAAATATCCTAGCAGCCCTACCTATTACTAAAAACAATTACCTACCTGATTAAATATGGTATCATACCAATGAAGATTAAAAACGAACATTAAGCCTAAGACTTTCATATGAAGTTCCAACATTAAAGTTTAACACTTACCAAGGTACTCGTATGAAACAGGTGACAGTGATGTGGTTAAAGCATCCACAACTAGGTTTGCTAAGTCTGCTCCACTGTTATACTGAAAATGTTAATTTACAGATTAACATATCTGAAAAGGTTGCATTTTCTAACACTGAAAATGTATTTCTGATAAACACCTTATGTCACATCTAGCTTTCCCAATTCCATGCTGCCCTCTATATGCAAATGTTTTCACTAACCACTATCCTTAACTCTCCCACCTAATCTCAGGTGTTTCCATATAATATTACTGTAATGTTGCATGCAAGTGAGCATGTGAAAACCTTCCACCAATAGGAGTGTGACATCTCCCTCCTAGCAAAGCTCATTCCCTCTCTGCCATTTGTCCAATCACTAGTTCAAAATTAGGCAAGAAAGTAAGATGCAGTTGAAGAAAGGTGGAAGGGTGGGTAGAGGGAAGGAAGAGATATAAATACAATGCACGAACTCTGCTGGTATCTAGCTAGAGTTCCATAATGAAGAAACAGAGGAAATAAACAAAACCCATGGAATACACATCCTAGAGTAGAATATTATAGATACACACATGGAATACACATCCTAGAGCAGAATATTATAGACACACACATGGAATACACATCCTAGAGTAAAATATTATATACACACACATGGAATACACATCCTAGAGTAAAATATTATATACACACACATGGAATACACATCCTAGAGTAGAATATTATAGACACACCCATGGAATACACATCCTACAGTAGAATATTATAGACACATGCATGGAATACACATCCTAGAGTAGAATATTATAGACACACCCATGGAATATACATCCTAGAGTAGAATATTATAGACACACGCATGGAATACACATCCTAGAGTAGAATATTATAGACACACGCAGGGAATACACATCCTAGAGTAGAATATTATAGACACACGTACGGAATACACATCCTAGAGTAGAATATTATAGACACACGCACGGAATACACATCCTAGAGTAGAATATTATAGATACACGCACGGAATACACATCCTAGAGTAGAATATTATAGACACACGCATGGAATACACATCCTAGAGTAGAATATTATAGACACATGCATGGAATACACATCCTAGAGTAGAATATTATAGACACACCCATGGAATATACATCCTAGAGTAGAATATTATAGACACATGCATGGAATACACATCCTAGAGTAGAATATTATAGACACACGCAGGGAATACACATCCTAGAGTAGAATATTATAGACACACGCACGGAATACACATCCTAGAGTAGAATATTATAGACACACGCACGGAATACACATCCTAGAGTAGAATATTATAGATACACGCACGGAATACACATCCTAGAGTAGAATATTATAGACACACGCACGGAATACACATCCTAGAGTAGAATATTATAGACACATGCACGGAATACACATCCTAGAGTAGAATATTATAGACACACGCACGGAATACACATCCTAGAGTAAAATATTATAGACACACACAAGGAATGCACATCCTAGAGTAGAATATTATATACACACGCATGGAATGCACATCCTAGAGCAGAATATTATAGACACACGCATGGAATACACATCCTAGAGTAGAATATTATAGACACACGCATGGAATACACATCCTAGAGTAGAATATTATAGACACACCCATGGAATACACATCATAGAGTAAAATATTATAGATACACGCACGGAATACACATCCTAGAGTAGAATATTATAGACACACACATGGAATACACATCCTAGAGTAGAATATTATAGACACACACTTGTAACAGATCACACTTCATCTGTACACTCTTCTTCTAGAAAGGAAAGAAAGCATCACAAGGAATGGTAGGATACTGAAGTTCAATCCAGAATATACAACAGCCTTCTGGAAGTACTATCAGTGTGGTGTTGCTGCAACATGTTGAAACTGTACATAACAGTTCAGTCCCAGTACCAAACTACATATCAGAAGGAATTTAGCTTATGAGCCACAGTAGGAGCATCTTCACCATCTGTACCTCAAGTCCAGTGAGAGAGAATTGGAAAGTAACATCTGAATGAGGATTTATGTTGTCTGATGTTGTGCCAACCCAACACCAGACCAGAAAACCAAACATCTGGGTAACAGAAGGATGGAGGAAAGTCATCCAAAGAGGGTGAACTTTCATTCATTGACGGAACAGCACCACTTTAATCTTTGCTAAGTGTATTTGATCATGTTCAGGAGGTAGCTTCCATGTCCCATCATTCCATAAGTTAGAAACTAGTGAGTGGCAAGGACTCTGATGATCCACTAAAAGAAAGAAAGAAAAGGGGGGGGGGTGAAACAACAGTGGGGAGTCAGGAAAAATTCATTACCATGAGACAGTGTAATAGGTGACCAAAACCCATATTTGTAAAAGCAAATCAGCACTGGATGTTAAACTAGGTAGTACTCCCTCTTGCTAGTCAAGGAGTGGATTTGACCTGGAGTGAATCTTGTTTATGAAATCACCTCGTAGATCCCTCAAATGATCTTTTCGAGCACCTAATCTCATGGAGAACTACACTAAACTAGAACAATCAACCATGTACAGATTATACTTGCTAATTATATGGACCAGGAACTCTGTAAAACTAAGGTATGGAAAAAGGAAGGCCTAACCAAGTCAGAGACATTAATTATGATGTGTGAAGAACAGAAACCACACACACTGTAGCCTGATGAGAAAGAAATGGCCAGATGATGGAAAGAATGTCCAACAAAAGTGTGAAGGGTCATCCACATGCCAGTCCAAACCTCCTTCTCCAATGGACAATGAAAGTGAACAGCCAATGAACAAACAAGGTGACAAATTTGCTGGAAAGACACCTGGAAACACTGAAAAGTATCTCCACCCACCAAAAAATATGCTAAATAAATAAGCTGTTAAAACCATATAGCAAGACAACTCAATAGACAGATTGCAAATGGATTAAGAATTCCACACAGTGAAGAGAGAACTGGTAGCCATGAATAGAAGAAATACTGGCTAAATAAAAACAGTCTGCATGATCTGGATCTAACCAAGAATAAAGATATAGGAGTGAACACACTTAGATGTTTTAGGGAGAAAAACACATCCTGCAGTGAGAAAGGGATAAGGATATAGAAACATAATGCACGAAGTATGTATAAACAGAACACCAATGAACACAGGCAAGGAGGAATAGGAAACATGTCTTAAAAATAGATGATATAAGGAACAGGAAGCCAAAGACACAAAGGATAAGAATATGGAGAAGAACCTTAAGGCTCCAGTCAAGTAGACAAGAAGGTCAAGGAGTGCAATGGATGAAAAAGAAAGAAAAGAGCATTGTAAGGACTGTAAGAGGAAAGAACAAAAGAGGAATGGGAAAACTGGAAAGTAGGAGAGAGAGCAGCCTGGTAACTAGTAATATCTGAGACAGCCAAGCCCTGATTGAAAAGCTACATAAACAAGTCAGGCAGCTGGTTAATGGGAAGAGAAGAAGAAGAAAAAAAGGAAGACATCAACCATGATGTACAAACCAAAGGTAAAGTGTGGATGCTGAGAAAGTTAAAATAAGCATCAGAGCTGTCCACCCTTGTCAACCAAAGGTAAAGTGTAGAAAGTTAAGATAAGCATCAGAGCTGTCCACCCTTGTCAACCAAAGGTAAAGTGTAGAAAGTTAAGATAAGCATCAGAGCTGTCCACCCTTGTCAACCAAAGCCCCAGATCCACCAGAAGGTAGGAAAACTTTCCATGGTAGATTGAAGAGGGTCAAAACACTAAATGAGACATGAAAGACCTGTAACTGAATGTCTATATTTTGTGTTTTTGGGAATAACAAACAGAAGGGAATAAAAACCCAGAGAAGGAAAAGAAACTACTAAGTAGTGTCCCAGCCCATTAAAAAAAATGTCCTCAGAGAGTTGGTAAGATAATAAACAAGCTCTAGAAGGAAGGAAGGTAAAAGGATAAGGTGGGAAAGGTTAAGGTCTTCTAGTAAAACTTAGAGCACCCAAGAGTCAGCCTCAAAAGACACCCACAGTTATAGAAGTCAAGCTAAACAAGTCCCAGTAAATCTGAGCCAAGACAATATAACTATCAGCATTGAAGTCTACGGATACTTGAAGAATGAAGGGAAGCTGAGAAACAGGAAGTGGAGAAGGTGTGGGAAGATAGAAGACTAAGTAAAATAGAAAGAGAAATGGAAACACAGGAAACAAATAGAGGCAAAGAAAACCATAAGCAATCATCCTTGGCGTCCGATACCAAAGAAATAGACACTCAAACAAAACCCCATTGGCTTAAGAAAGAAAACATTTGCATATAAAGGTCATCACTGAATCAGGAAAGCTAGATGTGAGAGTAGGTTACATACTGTACTGGAAATCAAATTAACTTATCAGAAGTTACAAACCTCATATGATAACTTTCACAGAAGTTTGTTAACTGATACTGTCAAAAATCAAGATCTTATATTACATCCCTGCATTTTCTACATTCTGACAAGGTATCCAAAATAGCTGTTGAAACCCGTACTCCATTATGAGAATAAACTGAACTAAAAAAATAAGGAAAAATTGTAATAACTCAGAAATAAAATATTTTCATGATACCACATCTCAGTACAAAATTATATTTAAATGTATCTTTGTTATCAATCAAAACAAGAATGGTTGAATAGTTTAAGAATTACAATGACAATGTTTCAAAATGCAGACACTACTAAATTTACCCATGTACCAATTTGTAACAAATGTTAGTAATGAATTTGACTATTTAGATACACACCAAACAAATTAAAGATATATATATATATATATATGGATTTTATATCATTTGTTTATATTTGCTCATCTTATACAACTGTTATTTTTTTCACATCAGTTCAGCACCGTATGAACTTGTTTGGACTTCCTTGCATTGTCACATAGAAACAGGCTAGGGTTATGTGTTCCATTTCAGTAGGAGCCAAACTTAATTATTATTAACATATTTTTTGGAGTTTTTCTGGGACATGCACTTTATGTAAGTTATAATCTCCACTCTGAAAAATAAATATCTCTACACTAGTGATGTGTTACTACTGTTTAATTATCATACTTGATTAGTAAGTTGTAAGGACCACTAACAATGTTTTAAAGGTATTACTGTCATACCTGATTAGTAACTTATAGGGACCACATGTCCACAAACAATGTTTTAACAGTATTATTGTCATACCTGATTAGTAACTTGTAGGGACCACTTGTCCACTAACAATGTTTTAACAGTATTATTGTCGTACCTGATTAGTAAGTTGTAGGGACCACTTGTCCACTAACAATATTTTAAAAGTATTATTGTCATACCTGATTAGTACATTGTTGGAATTTGGACAATAATATATTTTTATTAAATTGTAAACTGACTAAATATTAAATTACAAAAAAGAAACCTGTTTAAAGGTTTGGTTTCATTTGTTCTGTTTAGATCTGAGCACACAAGAAAGAGAATGGTAATAAAAACAAGTCACAAAGTTCATTGTTAAGATGATTGATTACCTGATGATGCTTCAACAGGATATCAGACCCATCATACAGCAGGTCTAACAACTCTTTGTATTTCTTCTGTGTAAGATATCTAGAAACAAAAACTAGTCTTCATATTTACCAATTTAGATACGTTGTTTAACCATAAAAATCTCTTGTTGCATCTGACAATTTTACTACAATACAAACATAACAAACACCAGTTCTTTCTGAGACAGCTCCCTTCATTGGATAGAATGTTCTTTCTGAGACAGCTCCCTTCATTGGATAGAATGTTGTGCTGGTTTATGTTGAATAATACGATGCTTAAATTACTTGATGTACTGAAAAACAAGCCTAGTTATATTGACTCATTTCTAAAATACCACACAACTAACTGACCATGAAATCACCTTTCAATACTGTTCCAAGTAGCCAGGAATAATACGAAAACTTTGGTTATATTTTGTTTTTCAGTAAGTACAATAAAAAGTTGTTTGAAGTTAATAATTAATCATTAGTACACATTTCAATTATTTTTATTTCAGAATCATAAGAGAATAATTAATAAAATCATGATTTTTTTAACAAATAAAGACCTTAGGATAGATGGAATGGATATTACAAAGTATGATCTTCCAACAATAAAAGGAGTTATCACAGAAGTCACACCTGTGTTGTTCTTTAACCAAGTGTAATTAACAATAACCATTTTAAACTTTTCAGTTATCACAGAAAACTATGACTTTTGAAACTAGCAAACAACTGACATTCAGATTAGGCACCTTAAAGTTCACTAATGTTATAAGTTGTAGAATTCTCACTTGTAAAACATTTGAATATTCTTTTAAAATTCCTGTTTATATGAAGCTACAATTTCATATGTGAAACTAAAATATGAATAAAAACAAGTAACATATGTACAGCTCAAAGTTCACTTAATGTAGCTACAAACAGAATAATGCTTTTGCAATATCAGACATATTGTTATCAATATAACAACACAACACCATCCTGCTAATTTTCATACGTTTGCAGCCAGTCTTTGTAACAACAAAATAAGATATATTACAATCAGTTTGGAATGGTATTATTACTACACCTTCTGCTTTTACCACACGTTAAGTCATACATAAAGATAATTTAAACATTTAACATGAAATAATGCAACTGTCAAATTAATAAATAAAAACTCTTATAAAACTAATATTTAAATTAAAAGAAAAAGAACAGATGAACCTAAATACTCACCACTAACAACAAAACCTTTGTAGGCTACACACTATGATATTATATCCCTTCATTTACCATTCACAACAAAACCTTTGTAGGCTACACGCTACAACATTATATCCCTTTGTTTACCATTCACAACAAAACCTTTGCAGGCTACACGCTACGACATTATATCCCTTTGTTTACCATTCACAACAAAACCTTTGTAGGCTACACGCTACGACATTATATCCCTTTGTTTACCATTCACAACAAAACCTTTGTAGGCTACACGCTACGACATTATATCCCTTTATTTACCATTCACAACAAAACCTTTGTAGGCTACGCTCACGACATTATATCCCTTTGTTTACCATTCACAACAAAACTTTTGTAGGCTACATGCTACTTACATTATATCCCTTTGTTTACCATTCACAACAAAACCTTTGTAGACTACAGCGCGCTACGACATTATATCCCTTTGTTTACCATTCACAACAAAACCTTTGTAGACTACATGCTCACGACATTATATCCCTTGGTTTACCATTCACAACAAAACCTTTGTAGACTACACGCTCACGACATTATATCCCTTTGTTTACCATTCACAACAAAACTTTTGTAGGCTACACATTATTATATCCCTTTGTTTACCATTCACAACAAAACTTTTGTAGGCTACACGCTACGACATTATATCCCTTTGTTTACCATTCACAACAAAACCTTTGTAGGCTACACGCTACAACATTATATCCCTTTGTTTACCATTCACAACAAAACCTTTGTAGACTACACGCTACGACATTATATCCCTTTGTTTACCATTCACAACAAAACCTTTGTAGACTACACGCTACGACATTATATCCCTTCATTTACCATTCACAACAAAACCTTTGTAGGCTACACGCTATGACATTATATCCCTTTGTTTACCATTCACAACAAAACCTTTGTAGGCTACTTGCTATGACATTATATCCCTTTGTTTACCATTCACAACAAAACCTTTGTAGGCTACACGCTACGACATTATATCCCTTTGTTTACAATTCACAGCAAAACCTTTGTAGGCTACACGCTACGACATTATATCCCTTTGTTTACCATTCACAACAAAACCTTTGTAGGCTACTTGCTATGACATTATACCTCGTTGCTTACTTATTTATAGAAATGGAACACAAACTGTGGTGTTCTAAATTAATTCTCAGTCTAAAGTCTATAACTGTTGGACATCATCCGTTTTGTTTATCCTTAATATTTACTGTCACTTTATCAGTACCTAATATCATCTCAGTTATCTGTAAACAAATGAACTGATAAACTGAAAACTCACTACAAGAAAAACTAACTTAAAGACACAAAGGTTACAACAATCTCAGTTTTATCTAAGTTAGTATCTCACACAACATTGGTCTAAACTTCTTAACTCAAGAAGTGTGGTTAAGAATGAAAATGAAGAACATAATTAACAATAGTAACCAAATGATGTTACAGGTGTTATTTAATAGTTTGGTTCTATAACCAAATGATGTAACAACAGGTGTTATTTAATAGTTTGGTTCTAGGTTTACTTACTGATTATTGATATTTATTACAAGTTATTGAAAATAATTGCATCTATGATCAAAACATCATAACTGTTCCAAATACAAATATTACTGTAAAAGCTGCAACTTATAATGAAATGCATTTGAACATTTATGTGTAAAAATATAAGAACATTTAACTGTGCTAAAGTACACGTGTCACTCATACAATGTACAAAAAGTTCTGGTTTTATTAATCGTTAATAAGTATAGTTACAGTGTTGTATACAATTAAAACATTACCAAGTTCTGTTTCGAATATTCGTAAGCTTTCTCTGCCTCAGGATATAACACTGCTTTTATTCTCCTAGCTCCGATATTAATATTATAGATTACTAAGACATACACACAGCATTACAATTTACATACAGAGGTGGCAAATACCGAGTTAATAGTAAAAGCGGACTTAGCGTTTGTTAAACGTGGTGCAAGAAATACTAAGGGATGTAACACAATTAAACTGTCTAATACTGCATCGTACACTGTACAGTGAATTTTGAAACACTAACACTGAGTAACAGTGCAAGTCCCTATTTATAAATTATAAAACTACGTAATCTATGACTAAAAGTATTATATAATACTTAATTATTAACAATTAAGTAATGCAATCGTAATATTATATAGTTTGCTAAAACAAATACGAAATACCATTTAAAGACTTTACCTGAAATATAGTGTTTTGTACATTTGGTGGGCTTCATAATAGTTACCAGTCTCGATATTACATTTGATTTTACTTAAAATTCTGTCTAACCCAACTCTTCTCTCCCTACTACTGCCAGACATGTTGCCGAAAGAAGGGCTGAGTTAAAAGGTGAAATACGAGAAAGTTCAATTCAAATAAATAACAAACGGGCAAATATCAAAATATTTTATAAACTAAGAAAACCAAGATATAAAAGTATGTAAGATATACTGTATATTCCTTTAAAAAAATTTACTTCCTTAAAGACAATAAGTTGTCATAAAAACTTCTGAAATATACGACGAAATATCTCACACCTCGTACATAGACGATATAACGTGCAAACAACACAAACTGTAAAAACTTACTTGTTCTCCGTATTGCTACATCTAATAATATATTTCTTCCAAGAAAATAGGAGCAAAAATAACGAAAACCAGCAAATTTTGAATAGACTGGGAGATCCGGGGAAAACTGGATAAATAATCACTGGGGTGTACTAAAAATATTGGATTTACTATTTCAGTCTTTCAAATTAGAAAAACAAATCATAGTATTCACAAGAAACAATTAAGTCTGTATAAAACTAATTCTCGCATAGCGATTATTTTAGAAATTGTTTGTTTAAAGTTTACCACAAAGCTAAACAATGGATTATCTGTGCTCTGTACACCACGGGTATCGAAACCCAGTTTCTCGCATCGTAAGTCTGCAGACATACCGCCGTGGCAATGTGGAACTGTTTTATAAACAGTGTAATCAAAATTCAAATATAAAATAAATAGCGATTTTAATAAACTAGTTCCATAACCATCTCTGGAAATGTTAATCTATATAGTATTTCCAGATAAACTGTTATCCTTATATACATTAATTTCCATCAGTTTTATTTTGGGAGATTCGTTCAGAGTACAACTAAAGCTGACTAAATAACTGATTTTTGAGCTAACGTAATAAACGGACTAAAGATGTAAATTGTAAAACAATATTTACTTATATCGCAATGCAAAAAGAAAAGAGGAAGAGTGTGCTTGGACAATACAAGATTGTCATCATAACATAACAAAGCGCCTATCGTTCCATCTCAGCTGTCCGGTTCTCTAAACTATTTGATAACTAAATTTTAAACCAATCTTAAAAACCACCCCTTATCATTCATATATTTATCAAAGTTTATATTAACCTCAGTTTAATTTGTACAACCGAAGTAAAATTACCACGCCTATAATTACTGGGACAATTATTAACCCCTTTTCTTAAAAAAGGAGTTATATAAACTAGCTTCCAGACCTCTGGTACCTGTCCTCTATTTTCAAGGACTGATAAAAGAAAAAAAATGCAGCGAGTGACTCTCATATCCTATCTTTAACCTTCGTAGGGAAATGTTATTCGACACAGGAGTCTTATCGTTCTTTAAACTTCCCAATTTATAATTAACCAGATCATAATTAATATTCATTAAATAAGCAAGATACGGAATATTCTTTATATCTTCCTTAATAAAAAATGAAGAAAAAACAAAATTTAATGACCATCAGATACATGCCTTCCTTTATCATCTATCAAAACTCCCACCCCAGCCTAACATTTTGTTTATTCGTAATGTATTTAAAAATTCTCACAGTTAATGTTTACATTTTCAACAAACTTTTTTTTCGTGCATCTTTATTGATGTCTTCCTGCTTCATCAAATCTCGCCATCTTCTAAATCTCCTGGCAACCATTTATTATTCTTTTCTTTAATTTAAACTTTTAAATTCTTTGTAAGCCAACATATTTTTGTACATACATCCATACTTTTCTTTATTGAATATTTATCTTTTAAAAACTTCCACATTTGAACTGCGTCTCCAGATTTCTCCATTAATTGGGAAGACTATTGCAATAAAAGGGGATAACTATATATGACACAAACTGAGAAAAGATACACTCCATCAGAAACTAGAAATGCGGTACCTCCGTGACTGAGTACCGACTCTCTCAGATATGAAATGAACCATTTTTATCAAAAGCTGGAACAAACCTAATCCAAGACCACTAAAACTACTTTCAAAAAACAGTTTCTCTCTCCATCAGCACAGCGGTATATCGGTGGATTTACAACGTTATCAACTAGTTTTTCGACACGTGTGGTAGGGACAACACAGATACGTAATGAATTTCAAAGTCAAGGGTGCGTTTGACTTTTTGTTGTCATATAATTGTCGTATTTTATTATCTTACTCCTTAGAAATGTAATAAATCAACAAGTTTCTCTACATATTTGTTTACGTAACAGAAGTAACTGTTTTAGCAATAACTTTTGTAACTTGATCGAAATGGGATGTGTTCGAAAGACAAGTTCGTTACCTATTTTTGAACATGTTAGATTTATTAACCATAAATAATTTTCAAGTTTAAAATGAGATGAATACTATTTATTCACATTACGTTTAATAGTTAGAAAACACTTGTTTCATCATTTCATACATGTTCACAACGTAGCCTAGAGTACGTTATTTAACAACGTGGTAGTAAATGACTTATGTGGATATTTTCATTATGAATCACAAGTTGATGAAATAAGCTATTTGACAAGGTGTAACGAACATCGTGATGAAAGGCTTGTCTAAGTTTCGAAAACGTTTGAATTATTAATGCTTATTTATATAGACAAAAAGTTGTTCAAACAATGTACAGTTGCAGTTAAAAAGTCGAGAATATTTTAAGTTTAGTATCTCAATATGGACTCGGTCTTATGACGGACCACGTGATATGTGTGTACTTAGTCTTTTTTAGATATAATTTTGGCCTGGCATGGCCAAGCGCGTATGGCGTGCGACTCGTAATCCGAGGGTCGCGGGTTCGCACCAAACATGGTCGCCCTCCCAGCCGTGGGGGCGTTATAATGTGACGGTCAATCCCACTATTCGTTGGTAAAAGAGTAGCCCAAGAGTTGGCGGTGGGTGGTGATGACTAGCTGCCTTCCCTCTAGTCTTACACTGCTAAATTAGGGACGGCTAGCACAGATAGCCCTCGAGTAGCTTTGTGCGAAATTCCGAAAACAAACAAACAAACAGATATAATTTTAAATATAGTGTGTATATCTTCATACATTTTGCGATCTTTCGGTTAATATTACAAGTCTTTCACATACAAAAAATATATTTTTAGTGAGGCATTTTTTAATAAAATAAAGATTTGTTTATGAGTATATTGACTATTTGTCTTGGTAATCCGTGTGCAAAGTAATTTTCATGTTAAAATCAAAAGTACTATTTCCTCATCTCAGATTTACTTTGTGTAATCCTCCAAGACCTCATAAATGGAGGGCCCGGCATGACCAGCTGGGTTAAGGCGTTCGACTCGTAATCTGAGGGTCGCGGGTTCAAATCTCCGTCGCACCAAACATGCTCGCCCTTTCAGCCGTGGTGGCATTATAATGTTACAGTCAATCCCACTGTTCGTTTGTAAAAGAGTAGCCCAAGAGTTGGCAGTGGGTGGTGATGACAAGTTGTCTTCCCTCTAGTCTTGCACTGCTAAATTAGGGATGGCTAGCGCAGATAGCCCTCGTGTAGCTTTGTGCGAAATTCAAAAAACAAACCTCATAAATAGATTTCAAACCTATTTTGTCCAGTCAAACGTAATCTTATTTTTCTACCCTATCTCAAAATGGAATCGGTTAATCCGATCGACCTCGTAACCACAACAAGATATTTTTTCTTTCTAGAATGGCTTCAAAGTGAATATGAAACTCTTCATTTATTCTTAGTTCTATGTTCGTGACAGTATACATCTATTTATAATTAAATTTCATTGCGCTTGGAACAGTAACTACTGTTCGCGCCAATGCAAGTTGTTAATCACTCAGATGTCCTAAAAATATCCCCATTTTTACGTTTCTGTTATTTTTATAATATATAAACATGAAAAACAATAAGTACTTAACAGTCGTTTTTCTTCTCTTGATTGTCGAAAAGTTAACCCTAACTTTATGTACTACTTATAGTATTGCACTTAATTTTTTTATTTAATAATGCACCAAACAATTTGTGATGAAAAATTCGCTTGAAGTAAAAATGTATTCTTAAGACGGCTGGTATGGGCATTAAAACTTTAAGTAAAATAAAGTACAGAACAACGTTTCGACCTTCTTAGGTCATCGTCAGATTAACATGGTTAACCTGAAGATCACCTAAGAAGCTCAAAATGTTGTTCTGTGTTTGAATTTAAGTTTTAATACCTATATCAGCCATTTTGAGAATACAATGCACCATACAATACATATAAGTAAGAGAAATTCCCTTACCTTTCAAATTTTTTATGGCTTTTGAACTGTGACAAAAGTCGTTACAAATTTATCCAAGCTAGTCTTACTTTCCCACAGGAAAAGTTTTAATAATTTTGAGTGAAATTGACATTTAATCGTTCCGAACATAACGTTATTTGATAGATGAAATCCTCGAGTTTCTATTGGTTATAGGTAATATATAATTAAAGGTAAAATTCACTAATTGTGAAAAAAAAAAGAGACTGTGACCATCGAGTAGCAGGAGGTTTCTTATTCGATGTAACCAAACAAAATAAGTATGGTTTATCTGATCAATGACGGTGAGCAACTTACGTTAAAGTTTGTGATTTTTAGGGCTGATGGATAAAATATGGATGATGACATGTTAAGAGTACATGTGTCACGTGCGTTACATTAAGGGAAATTCAGGATTTTTTTAAATATTGCCTTTTACGACTAAAATTTAAAACTTATACTATTGAAATGAATTACTAGCTAAGCTTTTCATTTTGCTATTCTAATCAGTATAACAGAGACAAAATTGGTTTAATAACATTTTGAGCATAAGACACTTAAAACCTTGTGTCATGCGCAGTGAAGGATACTCGTTGTGACACGGTTCAGAAATGAAACAAACAAATAAAAATTCAGAAAAATGAGGAGCATGAAATAAAAATATTTACAACAGGCTACACCCACTCATTACCACCCAGTTGCCCAGAATCTTCAAGTATATTTGAAAGTCCTACATAGTCGGAAAAACCATCCTAAACCTCTCAACGAATTAGAATGACAATTTTGTCTGGTTCCACCTAACTTTATAGACTGGATACAGAGTTAATTGCACAACAATATCCTCCATGGAAATAGGACTTGCACAGCAGCGTACGTAAGAAGAACAGTGGATTGAGACACCTAATTTGAAACGAAGTTTTACCATTAATAAGATAAACAAGATTTTGAAGTTTACGATGATTCAGCAGCTTCCATCTAAATCTTATGAGAAAGTTGTAATCACGTTTAATTACATGTCTGTCAAGTCCCTCACATTCAACATCACTGTTACAAAAAACTATATACAGTACCCTTTCTTGAAATAATCCCTACAGTCCCTTGTTGCTGAAAATACCAGAAACTAAGTAGCAGAAACAGGTGGTTACTCGAAACAAGGGGAACTTCACATTCTTATAACAGTAGGACAGTGGTGCTATGAAGGTTGTAGAGGATGTATGTAACATGGTTGAACGTTACTGACATATGAACGAGAGGAGTTACAGGACAGGACAGTGGTGCTATGAAGGTTGTAGAGGATGTATGTAACATGGTTGAACGTTACTGATACGAGAAGTTACAGTAGGACAGTGGTGCTATGAAGGTTGTAGAGGATGTATGTAACATGGTTGAACGTTACTGATACGAGAAGTTACAGTAGGACAGCGGTGCTATGAAGGTTGTAGAGGATGTATGTAACATGGTTGAACGTTACTGATACGAGAGGACAGCTATGAAGGTTGTAGAGGATGTATTACAGTAGGACAGTGGTGCTATGAAGGTTGTAGAGGATGTATGTAACATGGTTGAACGTTACTGATACGAGAAGTTACAGTAGGATGTATGTAACATGGTTGGTGCTATGAAGGTTGTAGAGGATGTATGTAACATGGTTGGACGTTACTGATACGAGAAGTTACAGTAGGACAGTGGTGCTATGAAGGTTGTAGAGGATGTATGTAACATGGTTGAACGTTACTGATACGAGACGTTATACCAAACCTTTGTTAACAGTTAGTACAGTACATACATCCACAATGGAATGATCTAAATAAGTGTATTATGAAACCAAAGACAAACTACTAGCCAAACAATGGTCAACAAGTTCACATTCAGACGTGGAATGCATTAATACCAATCGACCTTTGTTCTGATTACAATCAAAAACCGTACTGTGTTCCACTAACTCTGTGTCGGCGCCTGTCTTGTGAAAATGGGGTTTCTCGGGGTACTCCCGTTTCCCCCGCATCAAATCCTGAGGCATTTGGATTTATAGATCCCAGCCACTCGGTGGTAGAAGGCGTTGTTGGTATGCCGCTTCTTTTCGTTCTTCCTCGTGTCAGCCTGGACCACGCCTACCCTGTTGCCTTCAATCATCCGGCCTTTTCAGTGCTTCTCTCTGAAACAACCTTCAATATGTCAACTCCTCAAACACCCGGCATGATACATCACCAGGAAAAATTAAACAATCTATTACAGCTTTTAACTCCTAACGTGAGCGGGGCGAAGGGGGATATTAATATCCCTGAAAATCGGGAAGTTCATCTTCCTTTAGAAACTAAATACCTGCCACGAAATGTTCATTTTTAACTCTGTATTCAAGCACAACACAGAAGCAAGTTAGGTATCTTCTATTGCTTCTCATAATTAACAAAGCTAGCAGCTCCAACTAAAGCTGCTATTGGACAACTTCTATAGTCATTGATTAAATAAGCCAAATAACCGACAACATTACCAACTTGAAGACATTAAATAGCAAGATGTACGATACTAAACTGACACCAGTGACCACAGACATCTGGTATCAAGCATGGTCAAAGGTTGTGACATTACACTTCAAGACAAAGAACAATAAAACCCTAACTTAGAGGAATATAATATGACCTGTATTCAGTGCCAAAGATGAAAATAGTTAAAAGCATTGTCCATATTATTTTTGGAGAACAAAATAATTGTTTATTTGCATAAAAATTATAATTCATAATGTTTGCAACATTGATTGAAGTTTGTTTGATCAAACTTATTACAAATACAGCTTTCTCTAGGCTAAGGATGCCTCTCTAGCTATTTGTGTGTTAGCATAAATTCAACAAATTCCAAGTAATAATGTACTTTCATTGACACACGTTTGAGCTTAAAATGGTCTAACCTTCCTTATAACTTGTGTACACATAAAAAGAAGGTTACACATTATATTCTATCATTCTGTAGGTAAACTTTTAAAGAAACAATACATCAAATTGATGGCAGATCTAGTACCCAAACAATATACAGATATTGGACAATATATATTATAAAATTCCCATAAATAGCTGTGCAAAAATTATCTAACTAATTTGGTTTAAACCTATATTAGTTTTACACAACACTGATAGTAAAAGCAAACAATGTTGTACAGGAATATCTTACATTCATTATTTTATTCACTATTTGTTACTTGAAAAACAGAAAATGTCAATACAAGATCAGATAGTTTGAAAATAACTTTAGAATTTTGTTTTCATCTCTATTCACGTTGTCACTTTACACGTAACCTAGGCGATTAGTTTATCTCAAGATCCTGCCTGCTTTATGAGTAAACATGTTGAATTAATACGTTTAAAATCTGTTTCATTAATACAACGAAATACATTCTGTTTCATCAAGCGTCACATGCAAAGTCTTAAGCCATTTATTGAGAAATATTTCAGGGGTATTTGACTAGGCTAAACACTAAATTCAAGCCATGACTTTGTGAAATAACATACTTGAAAGGACACAGAAATTTAATTTACAACAGTAAATAAAATACAGAAATATTCCACAGACTCATTCAACACCTGGTAATCATAATTAGTTATGTCTAATACACAGAATAACGTTAGCAAGAAAAAAACGTTTCAATATGCAAATTAAAAGTTAACTGGTTTGATGTATAATTTTCTTTTATTTACGATGATGAAAACTTAGTACTTAACACAAAAGTACAACACATCTGAAGACTAGCTGAGGAGATAGTGATAGCCTGAAACTATCAGTTTAGAATTCCATAATTATTACTAAGTCTAATATTAATCTGAAGTATCAATTCCTTGAAATGAAAGTGATTATAATGAACTGTAATTAATTTTTAATTATCACCTTCCTTTCTTTGATACACTAAAAAAAGAAATGGAAGAATCAGCTTAAGTCACCTACAGATAAAACTTGTAAACATATTTTTACTAAAAATAAATATATAAAATGTGTGCCATATTAACAATTTAAATTACTGAAACTTCATTATTTACTAATTCAAACCTAAGAAACAGTTATGAATTCCACTTGACACAAAATTATTATTCTTGTTCAAGAGTTTGGACTTGGATATAAATTAAGACATATATATATTCTTAAAGATAGTGCAAACAAAATTAGATACCTCATAAGTTCTAAAAACACACGGCTGACAAATTACTGGAACAAAACTGACATTTAACTATGGTCTCTCCTTCAGATGCCACAGTATTGGTTTATTTAATATATAAACAAATATTGTGCTATCATTTGTGGACAAGTTTTATTTAAGACTATTTAGCTATAAATACTGATGATATTGAACAACTATTTTTTACTTGAAACCATTTAAGAAAAGGCAAACATTTGATTAATTCTCTCATAAAACAGAGAAGAGTCACATTCATTTCTAATGTGTAAAATAATCAAAAGACTTAAATATTTTCATCAGGCAAAACCTTTTAATAAAGTGATTTTTTTTACTAACTTGTAGAAATAAAACCCAGTAAACAACTTATAAAACAATGAAAATAAATTCTTTAATACCTGAATGTTGTTATGCAAATACTAAAATATTCCACTAGATTAGTAAATAAAATAGTCTTCTAACTAGTACTTATAACCAAACATACAAGCACACACAGAGTCAATGAGAAATATAATTTTCTCCAAGTTTTAAAGCTATTCATATTTTTCTAGCTACACGATAAAATCATAGCTTTATGTGTGTGTGTATATTTCCATTTTTTGAAATTAATATGGGTTATGTAAATAATTATTGTATACAAAAATTACAAGAATATGAGCAAATGGTCCAATTAACAATATTCTTTTACAGTAGTTTTAATAAAAGTTGGACACATAATAGTTTCCATCAAGCTATAAACCACAGATATGGTTTGACAATAAGCAGGTACAGGTGTAACAACAAAAACCATGACAGTTGTTTGGCCTGAATAAATAACCAGTAAAAATCATGTTATGTTATGACAACCAATAATTACAAATATAAAATGGATAATTCAGTCACCACACTGATTCCAATATAAGGTATAAAGCTCTATGCAAAACATAACCAAACAACTATAATTTACGAGTGGTCTCAAATACACCAATCAAATGTAAAAAATACATTAATACAAAGCTGTATTAACAATGTATTTTACATATTCCACATTACAGTTGATGGATTACATTAATATATAAATAAAACATTAACAGTGTAAATGTAATTGACTAAGTTAAAAGCAGGACTGAACAAAAGAATGTTACAACAATATAGGAATAATGTTGATTACAAACCTTCCATCTTCTGTGAGGCACAGGTCAGCCGACATGTACTCTGATAAAGATAACTACAGGTTAATGAAGTGTTTTTTTGTTAATTACCAGTAATGTCTATTGTACATGAGAACTATTAGTGTAATTATTTACCTTACCCCTTGTACATTTGTGATGAATTCTTTTCAATAGTCAGTGTTAGCAGTTTTAACTTCGTTTTACCTTGTAAGCAACCAAACTTTATCATCTTTACATTTAACCTCAATAAAACAGAATAACTAATCTCTAATTAGTGCAAAATACCTTTCTGACACAAGAAAATCATGTGATACAACTTGAGTATCCCGGAAAGCAGATATTCCTTTCCCAGAGGCGGACTGGCTATTTTATAAATCCAGTTAGGTTATCAGTTTGTTCTCTGGTTCTTTTCTTCTTCTCTACTTTGAAATATTTTGCTTGGACTTTTATACATGTAAAACAAGAGGTATATTAAGGATTGGTAAAATATGCATGCTATTGTGAGGTCATCCCTTGAAAAACTTGTCTTTGACTCTACACATGGAATTAGTAGAATGTAGCTGTGTTTTCAGTTTTATACTCACTTCTCCTACATGTAAAACAAGAGGTATATTAAGGATTGGTAAAATATGCATGCTATTGTGAGGTCATCCCTTGAAAAACTTGTCTTTGACTCTACACATGGGATTAGTAGAATGTAGCTGTGTTTTCAGTTTTATACTCACTTCTCCCAGTGTTACAAAATTCAAATCCTTGAATCTGTTAATTAAAGCACTTGCACCTGAGTAATGTATTTATTTACTGTACAAATCACTCATTAAACCTTCTGCACTTATATATATGGCAAACTTACTAAGGTTGTCTGCTGCCATCCCTAGTTGTGAACTACTGACCAGAGGGGATATATGTGGCAAACTTACTAAGGTTGTCTGCTGCCATCCCTAGTTTTGAACTACTGACCAGAGGGAAGTCGGCAACATACTACCACACACTATCCAAGGGATTAACTGTCACCTTTGTAATGCACCCATAGCTTAAAGAACAAAGAATACTGTAGCATCACTCAGACTTGAACAGTATTCATTAACACTGAAACTCAGAGCTCTACCATAGGGCCAAGTGAACTTTCTGTAAGGTTAGTTAGATTTTATTATTTCACAAACTTTTGACAACATTACTGGAACCTTTCATGTGTAATGTATACATTGATATAAACGTATATATACATTCAAAAGTGGCGAAAGATCAGTTGTTCAAGAATTTTATCACACAAACTACAAAACTTCAGATTAAATTAAAAGCAACATGAAACCTAAGTAACAGTTAAAATAAACAAAAAACTTTTACTTTGAGCTATAAAGTTAAAAATGTGTCCACCAGTTCATGTTTATACAGGTACTGAACTTAGCCCATCTTACAGCAATTATTAAGTTGTGTGTGTTTATGTTTAGCTTGTTTTTTGTAGAACAAAGCCACATTGGGCCATCTGCTGTGTCCACCAGTTTATGTTTATATATGTTAGCCATCTTACAGTAATAAGTACACTTTGTGGAGCCTTTCTCAGCCAACTCTATTGAAAAAACAATCAAAATAACTTTATAGAGTTGAAAAACCAGATCTTATATAATACAACCACTATTATGTGATATGTAGATAGAGTTCAAGTTTCTTTCTCCGGGTCTAGAATTATTAGAAAATTAGCCATGAAGGTGGGTAATTCAGGAATATTATAAAGATAAAACCATAATTAATAATAATAATAATAGAGTACTGGGAAGGTATTCTGGAAATCAATCTGCCAAATATATCTTCCTGACTTGTAGACTGGATGTTACAAATGTAAAAAAATGTTTTAAACAGCAATTATTAAAATACTGAAATTAGCCATAATTTTAACTAAAAGGTTTTAATTTGTAGCATTAGAACAATTCTGTTATAATGGGCCTTCTTTATGTTATAAAAAAATTTGTTCTCTATCTCGCTAAATTTACCTCCACTGTAATCTAACATTCACTGTTTGTGTTGATGACCAGTGGTCACCATTTTGAAAACTGGACAGTTAATTTAAACAAAACTGGCTGGTTGAATTACAAGTGAGCACTAACTTATGTTTATATAATAACTTTTAAAAAAGTTACAAGTGGTATATAGTGTTCTGCAACAGGTTTACAGAACCAAAATGTGTTAAAACAATCAACTGCTATTATGCTATAACTCTCATTGTATACATCTTAAATCATCAAAATTCATGTAATTTAAAAAGAACATTAATCCCATTAATGACTAAAAACAAAAAATTTACACATTCAAATATTAGTTAAAAAACAAAGGGTCAGCTGCCTATACCATTGTCAAAAATTAAACAAAATAACTAGGCCTAGTCTTTTTAATTTTATTGCATGCTGGTTCTCACCACTGTTTAAATTGTCACTGAATGATAGTATACACAAGCCAGAAGTTGCCTTGCTACTTGCAATAGGAATGGCAAAATGACTTGCATGCACAACGAGTCTACGTACGTGAGAAATGCCATGATGGATACCCCGGGGCTCACTCGGCCGGAAAACACCTTCCACGTTTAGTCAGTAATACACAGAAATAGGTCACACTGTAGTGCTGTAAGAGCTATGACTGTAAGTGACCCGCTGACCATCAGGTTCCAGAGTAATATCTTCAGATGAAGCAAGATTGACTATAATACTTCCACTAGTCCTTTGGCTCTGACTATAACTAGCCCGACTGTCTCTACTCAGATGGTCTTCTGAATCTGCTGTCACACTTTCAGGGCTAGGGGTCGTGGGCCGGTAATCGTCTCCTATTGCAAGACTTCGCTCATCTGGTGGTGTAGACTCACTGACCTGGTGATTTCCCAGGGCTGACCCTCTGGTACCTTCCTCTATAGCCTTTAAATAAAGTATGCAATTTGTAAATATTGATTTCATGGACATGCCAATCCCATAATCTTAAGCTTAAAGAAGTCAAAGTCATTTTTTTCTGCATATAAAACAAAAGTTACTTTTTATTACAAAGTTTGAAGTAAATGTATATTATAGTACTTACTATTTGCACCATTACAGCTTTATTCTATTGCTCCATATGAATGAAAGATGTTGAAACCTCACAACTATCTATAGGCTAAGTAGCTGATGAAAGTTCAATATATCATTTTTATATGTAATTTGTTTGTGCAATTTTGAAAGTGCAAAAATATTTCACTGTAATTGCTGTTCAGAAAAATCTTTTCTTCTAGAAAAATATACCAAGTTCTTATCACATTGTTTCAAACTCCATGCAGACCTCCAATGAACTAGAGCCATGTTAGTTTAAGTGGTCGAACCTAGGTTGAAAAACAGTGACTGGCTAAGAAACTGAGAAACATACATTTTTATCCAAATTACATGGTCAAATTAGTCATTTCTTACTGAATAACTATAAACTCTGACATATTTGTTTAAATATTGGACAGATTTATTATTTTTAAATTTAATGATAGAATTAAAGCTCAGTGCTGATAAGTTTATTCATGAGTAACATCCAATCATCTGCACAGATCAGTGTGACCAGACCATAAAGAATATTAATTATCTTTTCTTTTTTCAGAGTCTTGTGACATCCCAAGGTTAATAACCACTACTGTTGAGATAACCTCGTGTCATCAGCAGGTACCCCATGACGACACAGACTTGTGGAAACTTTGTAATAGTTTGTTATAAACCATTCAAGTCATCCCCAAGCTGTAGTTATATAAGTAAGTAAAGTTTAATACAGTAATTTGTCACCAATAAAAAATATGGAATAACTCTTGAAAGAAATATCAATGTAAGATAAAACCAGGGCCCACTAGCATTCTACACTGAAGATAAGCTACACCTTGTATGGTATTTATTAACAGAAGCCTCAGTCAATAAAGAAATATCAATGTAAGATGATACCAGGGCCCACTAGCATTCTACACTGAAGATAAGCTACACCTTGTATGGTATTTATTAACAGAAGCCTCAGTCAATAAAGAAATATCAATGTAGATGATACCAGGGCCCACTAGCATTCTACACCGAAGATAAGCTACACCTTGTATGGTATTTATTAACAGAAGTCTCAGTCAATAAAGAAATATCAATGTAAGATACCAGGGCCCACTAGCATTCTACACTGAAGATAAGCTACACCTTGTATGGTATTTATTAACAGAAGCCTCAGTCAATAAAGAAATATCAATGTAAGATGATACCAGGGCCCACTAGCATTCTACACTGAAGATAAGTTACACCTTGTATGGTATTTATTAACAGAAGCCTCAGTCAATAAAGAAATATCAATGTAAGATACCAGGGCCCACTAGCATTCTACACTGAAGATAAGCTACACCTTGTATGGTATTTATTAACAGAAGCCTCAGTCAATAAAGAAATATCAATGTAAGATACCAGGGCCCACTAGCATTCTACACTGAGATAAGCTACACCTTGTATGGTATTTATTAACAGAAGCCTCAGTCAATAAAGAAATATCAATGTAAGATACCAGAGCCCACTAGCATTCTACACTGAAGATAAGCTACACCTTGTATGGTATTTATTAACAAAAGCCTCAGACAACACAGAAATATCAATGTAAGATGATACCAGGCCCACTAGCATTCTGCACTGAAGATAAGCTATACCTTGTATAGTATTTATTAACAGAAGCCTCAGTCAATAAAGAAATATCAATGTAAGATGATACCAGGGCCCACTAGCATTCTACACTGAAGATAAGCTACACCTTGTATAGTATTTATTAACAGAAGCCTCAGTCAATAAAGAAATATAAATGTAAGATGATACCAGGGCCCACTAGCATTCTACACTGAAGATAAGCTATACCTTGTATGGTATTTATTAACAGAAGCCTCAGTCAATAAAGAAATATCAATGTAAGATGATACCAGGGCCCACTAGCATTCTACACTGAAGATAAGCTACACCTTGTATAGTATTTATTAACAGAAGCCTCAGTCAATAAAGATATATCAATGTAAGATGATACCAGGGACCACTAGCATTCTACACTGAAGATAAGCTACATCTTGTATGGTATTTATTAACAGAAGCCTCAGTCAATAAAGAAATATCAATGTAAGATGATACCAGGGCCCACTAGCATTCTACACTGAAGATAAGCTATACCTTGTATGGTATTTATTAACAGAAGCCTCAGTCAATAAAGAAATATCAATGTAAGATGATACCAGGGCCCACTAGCATTCTACACTGAAGATAAGCTATACCTTGTATAGTATTTATTAACAGAAGCCTCAGTCAATAAAGAAATATCAATGTAAGATGATACCAGGGCCCACTAGTATTCTACACTGAAGATAAACTACACCTTGTATAGTATTTATTAACAGAAGCCTCAGTCAATAAAGATATATCAATGTAAGATGATACCAGGGACCACTAGCATTCTACACTGAAGATAAGCTACATCTTGTATGGTATTTATTAACAGAAGCCTCAGTCAATAAAGAAATATCAATGTAAGATGATACCAGGGCCCACTAGCATTCTACACTGAAGATAAGCTACATCTTGTATGGTATTTATTAACAGAAGCCTCAGTCAATAAAGAAATATCAATGTAAGATGATACCAGGGCCCACTAGCATTCTACACTGAAGATAAGCTATACCTTGTATAGTATTTATTAACAGAAGCCTCAGTCAATAAAGAAATATCAATGTAAGATGATACCAGGGCCCACTAGCATTCTACACTGAAGATAAGCTATACCTTGTATAGTATTTATTAACAGAAGCCTCAGTCAATAAAGAAATATCAATGTAAGATGATACCAGGGCCCACTAGCATTCTACACTGAAGATAAGCTACACCTTGTATAGTATTTATTAACAGAAGCCTCAGTCAATAAAGAAATATCAATGTAAGATGATACCAGGGCCCACTAGCATTCTACACTGAAGATAAGCTACACCTTGTATAGTATTTATTAACAGAAGCCTCAGTCAATAAAGAAATATCAATGTAAGATGATACCAGGGCCCACTAGCATTCTACACTGAAGATAAGCTACACCTTGTATGGTATTTATTAACAGAAGCCTCAGTCAATAAAGAAATATCAATGTAAGATGATACCAGGGCCCACTAGCATTCTACACTGAAGATAAGCTACACCTTGTATGGTATTTATTAACAGAAGCCTCAGTCAATAAAGAAATATCAATGTAAGATGATACCAGGGCCCACTAGCATTCTACACTGAAGATAAGCTACACCTTGTATGGTATTTATTAACAGAAGCCTCAGTCAATAAAGAAATATCAATGTAAGATGATACCAGGGCCCACTAGCATTCTACACTGAAGATAAGCTATACCTTGTATAGTATTTATTAACAGAAGCCTCAGTCAATAAAGAAATATCAATGTAAGATGATACCAGGGCCCACTAGCATTCTACACTGAAGATAAGCTACACCTTGTATGGTATTTATTAACAGAAGCCTCAGTCAATAAAGAAATATCAATGTAAGATGATACCAGGGCCCACTAGCATTCTACACTGAAGATAAGCTACACCTTGTATGGTATTTATTAACAGAAGCCTCAGTCAATAAAGAAATATCAATGTAAGATGATACCAGGGCCCACTAGCATTCTACACTGAAGATAAGCTACACCTTGTATACCAGGGTATTTATTAACAAAGCCTCAGTCAATAAAGAAATATCAATGTAAGATGATACCAGGGCCCACTAGCATTCTACACTGAAGATAAGCTACACCTTGTATGGTATTTATTAACAAAAGCCTCAGACAATACAGAAATATCAATGTAAGATGATACCAGGGCCCACTAGCATTCTACACCGAAGATAAGCTACACCTTGTATGATATTTATTAACAAAAGCCTCAGTCAATAAAGAAATATCAATGTAAGATGATACCAGGGCCCACTAGCATTCTACACTGAAGATAAGCTACACCTTGTATGGTATTTATTAACAAAAGCCTCAGACAACACAGAAATATCAATGTAAGATGATACCAGGCCCACTAGCATTCTACACTGAAGATAAGCTATACCTTGTATAGTATTTATTAACAGAAGCCTCAATCAATAAAGAAATATCAATGTAAATGATACCAGGGCCCACTAGCATTCTACACTGAAGATAAGCTACACCTTGTATGGTATTTATTAACAGAAGCCTCAGTCAATAAAGAAATATCAATGTAAGATGATACCAGGGCCCACTAGCATTCTACACTGAAGATAAACTACACCTTGTATAGTATTTATTAACAGAAGCCTCAATCAATAAAGAAATATCAATGTAAGATACCAGGGCCCACTAGCATTCTACACTGAAGATAAGCTATACCTTGTATGGTATTTATTAACAAAAGCCTCAGACAACACAGAAATATCAATGTAAGATGATACCAGGGCCCACTAGCATTCTACACTGAAGATAAGCTATACCTTGTATGGTATTTATTAACAAAAGCCTCAATCAATTAAAAAAGAAATATCAATGTAAGATACCAGGGCCCACTAGCATTCTACACTGAAGATAAGCTACACCTTGTATGGTATTTATTAACAGAAGCCTCAGTCAATAAAGAAATATCAATGTAAGATGATACCAGGGCCCACTAGCATTCTACACTGAAGATAAACTACACCTTGTATAGTATTTATTAACAGAAGCCTCAATCAATAAAGAAATATCAATGTAAGATACCAGGGCCCACTAGCATTCTACACTGAAGATAAGCTATACCTTGTATGGTATTTATTAACAAAAGCCTCAGACAACACAGAAATATCAATGTAAGATGATACCAGGGCCCACTAGCATTCTACACTGAAGATAAGCTATACCTTGTATGGTATTTATTAACAGAAGCCTCAGTCAATAAAGAAATATCAATGTAAGATGATACCAGGGCCCACTAGCATTCTACACTGAAGATAAGCTATACCTTGTATGGTATTTATTAACAAAAGCCTCAGACAACACAGAAATATCAATGTAAGATGATACCAGGGCCCACTAGCATTCTACACTGAAGATAAGCTACACCTTGTATGGTATTTATTAACAAAAGCCTCAGACAACACAGAAATATCAATGTAAGATGATACCAGGGCCCACTAGCATTCTACACTGAAGATAAGCTACACCTTGTATGGTATTTATTAACAAAAGCCTCAGACAACACAGAAATATCAATGTAAGATGATACCAGGGCCCACTAGCATTCTACACTGAAGATAAGCTACACCTTGTATGGTATTTATTAACAAAAGCCTCAGACAACACAGAAATATCAATGTAAGATGATACCAGGGCCCACTAGCATTCTACACTGAAGATAAGCTATACCTTGTATAGTATTTATTAACAAAAGCCTCAGACAACACAGAAATATCAATGTAAGATGATACCAGGGCCCACTAGCATTCTACACTGAAGATAAGCTATACCTTGTATAGTATTTATTAACAAAAGCCTCAGACAACACAGAAATATCAATGTAAGATGATACCAGGGCCCACTAGCATTCTACACTGAAGATAAGCTATACCTTGTATAGTATTTATTAACAGAAGCCTCAGTCAATAAAGAAATATCAATGTAAGATGATACCAGGGCCCACTAGCATTCTACACTGAAGATAAGCTATACCTTGTATAGTATTTATTAACAGAAGCCTCAGTCAATAAAGAAATATCAATGTAAGATGATACCAGGGCCCACTAGCATTCTACACTGAAGATAAGCTATACCTTGTATAGTATTTATTAACAGAAGCCTCAGTCAATAAAGAAATATCAATGTAAGATGATACCAGGGCCCACTAGCATTCTACACTGAAGATAAGCTACACCTTGTATAATATTTATCAACAGAAGCCTCAATCAATAAAGAAATATCAATGTAAGATACCAGGGCCCACTAGCATTCTACACTGAAGATAAGCTATACCTTGTATGGTATTTATTAACAAAAGCCTCAGACAACACAGAAATATCAATGTAAGATGATACCAGGGCCCACTAGCATTCTACACTGAAGATAAGCTACACCTTGTATGGTATTTATTAACAGAAGCCTCAGTCAATAAAGAAATATCAATGTAAGATGATACCAGGGCCCACTAGCATTCTACACTGAAGATAAGCTATACCTTGTATAGTATTTATTAACAGAAGCCTCAGTCAATAAAGAAATATCAATGTAAGATGATACCAGGGCCCACTAGCATTCTACACTGAAGATAAGCTACACCTTGTATGGTATTTATTAACAGAAGCCTCAGTCAATAAAGAAATATCAATGTAAGATGATACCAGGGCCCAATAGCATTCTACACTGAAGATAAGCTATACCTTGTATGGTATTTATTAACAGAAGCCTCAGTCAATAAAGAAATATCAATGTAAGATGATACCAGGGCCCACTAGCATTCTACACTGAAGATAAGCTACACCTTGTATGGTATTTATTAACAAAAGCCTCAGACAACACAGAAATATCAATGTAAGATGATACCAGGGCCCACTAGCATTCTACACTGAAGATAAGCTACACCTTGTATGGTATTTATTAACAGAAGCCTCAGTCAATAAAGAAATATCAATGTAAGATGATACCAGGGCCCACTAGCATTCTACACTGAAGATAAGCTACACCTTGTATGGTATTTATTAACAGAAGCCTCAGTCAATAAAGAAATATCAATGTAAGATGATACCAGGGCCCACTAGCATTCTACACTGAAGATAAGCTATACCTTGTATGGTATTTATTAACAGAAGCCTCAGTCAATAAAGAAATATCAATGTAAGATGATACCAGGGCCCACTAGCATTCTACACTGAAGATAAGCTATACCTTGTATAGTATTTATTAACAGAAGCCTCAGTCAATAAAGAAATATCAATGTAAGATGATACCAGGGCCCACTAGCATTCTACACTGAAGATAAGCTACACCTTGTATAGTATTTATTAACAGAAGCCTCAGTCAATAAAGAAATATCAATGTAAGATGATACCAGGGCCCACTAGCATTCTACACTGAAGATAAGCTATACCTTGTATAGTATTTATTAACAGAAGCCTCAATCAATAAAGAAATATCAATGTAAGATACCAGGGCCCACTAGCATTCTACACTGAAGATAAGCTATACCTTGTATAGTATTTATTAACAGAAGCCTCAGTCAATAAAGAAATATCAATGTAAGATGATACCAGGGCCCACTAGCATTCTACACTGAAGATAAGCTACATCTTGTATGGTATTTATTAACAGAAGCCTCAGTCAATAAAGAAATATCAATGTAAGATGATACCAGGGCCCACTAGCATTCTACACTGAAGATAAGCTATACCTTGTATAGTATTTATTAACAGAAGCCTCAGTCAATAAAGAAATATCAATGTAAGATGATACCAGGGCCCACTAGCATTCTACACTGAAGATAAGCTACACCTTGTATAGTATTTATTAACAGAAGCCTCAGTCAATAAAGAAATATCAATGTAAGATGATACCAGGGCCCACTAGCATTCTACACTGAAGATAAGCTATACCTTGTATAGTATTTATTAACAGAAGCCTCAGTCAATAAAGAAATATCAATGTAAGATGATACCAGGGCCCACTAGCATTCTACACTGAAGATAAGCTACACCTTGTATAGTATTTATTAACAGAAGCCTCAGTCAATAAAGAAATATCAATGTAAGATGATACCAGGGCCCACTAGCATTCTACACTGAAGATAAGCTATACCTTGTATAGTATTTATTAACAGAAGCCTCAGTCAATAAAGAAATATCAATGTAAGATGATACCAGGGCCCACTAGCATTCTACACTGAAGATAAGCTACACCTTGTATAGTATTTATTAACAGAAGCCTCAGTCAATAAAGAAATATCAATGTAAGATGATACCAGGGCCCACTAGCATTCTACACTGAAGATAAGCTATACCTTGTATAGTATTTATTAACAGAAGCCTCAATCAATAAAGAAATATCAATGTAAGATGATACCAGGGCCCACTAGCATTCTACACTGAAGATAAGCTATACCTTGTATAGTATTTATTAACAGAAGCCTCAGTCAATAAAGAAATATCAATGTAAGATGATACCAGGGCCCACTAGCATTCTACACTGAAGATAAGCTACACCTTGTATAGTATTTATTAACAGAAGCCTCAGTCAATAAAGAAATATCAATGTAAGATACCAGGGCCCACTAGCATTCTACACTGAAGATAAGCTACACCTTGTATAGTATTTATTAACAGAAGTCTCAGTCAATAAAGAAATATCAATGTAAGATACCAGGGCCCACTAGCATTCTACACTGAAGATAAGCTACACCTTGTATAGTATTTATTAACAGAAGCCTCAGTCAATAAAGAAATATCAATGTAAGATACCAGGGCCCACTAGCATTCTACACTGAAGATAAGCTATACCTTGTATGGTATTTATTAACAAAAGCCTCAGACAATACAGAAATATCAATGTAAGATGATACCAGGGCCCACTAGCATTCTACACTGAAGATAAGCTATACCTTGTATGGTATTTATTAACAAAAGCCTCAGACAACACAGAAATATCAATGTAAGATGATACCAGGGCCCACTAGCATTCTACACTAAAGATAAGCTACACCTTGTATGGTATTTATTAACAAAAGCCTCAGACAACACAGAAATATCAATGTAAGATGATACCAGGGCCCACTAGCATTCTACACTGAAGATAAGCTATACCTTGTATAGTATTTATTAACAAAAGCCTCAGACAACACAGAAATATCAATGTAAGATGATACCAGGGCCCACTAGCATTCTACACTGAAGATAAGCTATACCTTGTATGGTATTTATTAACAAAAGCCTCAGACAACACAGAAATATCAATGTAAGATGATACCAGGGCCCACTAGCATTCTACACTGAAGATAAGCTATACCTTGTATGGTATTTATTAACAAAAGCCTCAGACAACACAGAAATATCAATGTAAGATGATACCAGGGCCCACTAACATTCTACACTGAAGATAAGCTATACCTTGTATGGTATTTATTAACAAAAGCCTCAGACAACACAGAAATATCAATGTAAGATGATACCAGGGCCCACTAGCATTCTACACTGAAGATAAGCTATACCTTGTATGGTATTTATTAACAAAAGCCTCAGACAACACAGAAATATCAATGTAAGATGATACCAGGGCCCACTAGCATTCTACACTGAAGATAAGCTATACCTTGTATGGTATTTATTAACAAAAGCCTCAGACAACACAGAAATATCAATGTAAGATGATACCAGGGCCCACTAGCATTCTACACTGAAGATAAGCTATACCTTGTATGGTATTTATTAACAAAAGCCTCAGACAACACAGAAATATCAATGTAAGATGATACCAGGGCCCACTAACATTCTACACTGAAGATAAGCTATACCTTGTATGGTATTTAGTAACAGAAGCCTCAGTCAATAAAGAAATATCAATGTAAGATAATACCAGGGCCCACTAACATTCTACACTGAAGATAAGCTATACCTTGTATGGTATTTATTAACAAAAGCCTCAGACAACACAGAAATATCAATGTAAGATGATACCAGGCCCACTAGCATTCTACACTAAGATAAGCTATACCTTGTATAGTATTTATTAACAGAAGCCTCAATCAATAAAGAAATATCAATGTAAGATGATACCAGGGCCCACTAGCATTCTACACTGAAGATAAGCTATACCTTGTATGGTATTTATTAACAAAAGCCTCAGACAACACAGAAATATCAATGTAAGATGATACCAGGGCCCACTAGCATTCTACACTAAAGATAAGCTACACCTTGTATGGTATTTATTAACAAAAGCCTCAGACAACACAGAAATATCTATGTAAGATGATACCAGGGCCCACTAGCATTCTACACTAAAGATAAGCTACACCTTGTATAGTATTTATTAACAGAAGACTCAGTCAATTTGTATGCAGTTTGTGATGATGAACGGAAAGTTTGGAGACGGGTATCATGGTAATGGGTTATAATAGTACCAGAGAAACAAGAGAATGACTGTTGTGTTATCACACAACTTATAAAATAAACTGTCTTTATTACTTTACCAATATTTGTATCAGTTTTCATACTTGGTACAATAAAGAATGCTCCAATAATATTATGTTCAAAATATGAAAAAAATTGAATACCGGAAGACTGAAAGTTTTCAAAATTAATCCATCAGTGGCCTGTAACAAATTCATCTAAAAACAAAAGATAAAAACACCATCTGAAAATATAAAAGTAAAACATCGCATCTCCCAAAAGTAAAATGTTTATAATATACAGCTAGTTTGTTAGTGGTTGTTTAAAAACACTGGTCTTATTGAACTGAAGTTGGTTGATGACAAGAAACCCACTTGAAATAAAAATGTATCTCAGAACGATTGGTATCAACACTTTTACTGATAAGGAGAGAACAATGTTTTGACTTTCCTAAATCTGAAGATGACCTAGGAAGGTTGAAACGTTGTTCTCTCCTTGTTAATAAAAGTGTTAATACCCAAGCTAGCCGTTCTGAGATATATTTAAACTGAAGTTTGTTGTGAAATCAACTAAACACATTACCCAACAACAACATATTAACAATTAACTGCTCACTACATTGAAAAAACAAACAAGCCTGTCAACAAGTTGGCTTAAATTCCTTGGGATATTAAGATCACAATAACTAGATTATGAACAAATGAATTAGTAGCAAAAAACAACTGGAAATGAGTTTGATATCTGAGAAGATTAATGACCATGTAAAGTGATTAAACTCTGAAACATGTTACCATGTTCACATGTCATCTCAAGTTTATAGCTAATGACAATCAACTATTTTCTGTCCATAAGCTTATAAACAGTTTTCTGTATTGACACAGATATTCATACTTAAACCTTAAAACTGGCAAGCTGCAGAAAAAACAAGTGCCATGAGATAATACAACAGGGTTAATACTGCATGTAGGTAAATAACACACAAAGTTCACTTACCTTCAAGATACACTGGCAAGCCTCACTTTCTAGGGCAATAGGGTCTTCATTTTCTCGATTGAAGATTATAACTGCAATCTGTGCAGGGTGGGATATAGGTAGGGGTATTAATAATTTTTCAGGTCGAAATTCTTTTCTTGGGTGCTTCCACGGGTATTTCCACTGTCGTAAAGACTTCCTGTAAAAATTAACTTACAAGCTGTAAAACTAATATTTACACTGCTGAATCTAGTATACATTCTTTAACATATTTTTTATCATCATCTTATATTCTGGTAGTCAAATCACATATTAAATATATTTTATAATAACAGTTTTGTCTTTCAAGAGATAAAGCAAAATCTTAATATTAAATGTATATGTACATTTAACAATTTTTGGCAGGAAATGAAACAAACCTTTGTTTACTGGATTTGTGTGTTGTATTCATGATTGTTCTTATGGGGTTAAAGATAACAATATCAAGATACGGAGCAGGAACCTGGATATTTCCTGTCAATAAATAAATGTATTATTTTGGTTTAAAGATTTTATGTCCACAATAGTAAAGCTACACAAAAATAAAATAGAAACATGGGTGTCAGTAATAATGTTTTACCATTGTCTATTTTATTTATCATCAGTATTTTTAACATGATTTTCACTTTTATTTTGTTATGTACATTTTTATTTATCAAGATCCAACAGTAACCTTCCGATATCAAATATTGTTTAAATTTTTAATGTATTTTTACTGTCATCATTCACCACAAGTCAAACAAAAATTTTAAATAAAACATAGGAATAGAAAAACAAGCCTTCCTTATCTCAAACATTATCTAACTTTTATAAAACTCCAGACAGACACAGACCACTATCTGGTTATCCATTAAGTCTCCAATATTTCAGTCTTATGTTATTATTTCCTTGGTATAATACCCAAGAAAACAGGATCAGTCTTTCAGCCTTACATTAACATGTAACAAGTACATTACCTACTAGAAACATCACCAAACAGGATCAGTCTTTCAGCCTTACATTAACATGTAACAAGTACATTACCTACTACAAACATCACCAAACAGGATCAGTCTTACACTGACAAGTAATAACTACATTACCTACTATAAACACTACAAAACAGGATTAGACAATAATATAATAATTGTAACCTTAAAATAAAAGGTTCTAATACTTTGAATATATTTATACAAATAAGATATAAATATTAAAATACTTTGATTAATCACACCTACCTTTTGGTGTGTGAATGTTGTTTGTCACATCAATATCTATCCTTTGTTCTGCTTGCTGTAACATCTCGGTGTATCTTGTCAAGTTGGCATTATGTGTCTGAAAATAAAGTCATTTTACCGAAACATTTGTAAAACCTCTGCCGTGTTTCTCTCTCACAGAACCAAGTATTCCAACTTTAAATATTCCTAGAAATTTTGTCAAAATATTAGAACTGTAAATAGTGAGATTCTGCAGGTTTAAAACAAAGTGAGTTTTTTACCCAAGTCAGAGGTTCAGTAAAATCATTGTTTGTTTAAATCTAAATAGCTTTAACAAAGAGTGTTAAGAATCAATATTTTGATAGGTTCTAGAACAGTCTGTACTTAAATAGCTTTAACAAGGAGTGATAAGAATCAATATTTTGATAGGTTCTAGAACAGTCTGTACTTAAACAGCTTTAACAAGGAGTGATAAGAATCAATATTTTGATAGGTTCTAGAACAGTCTGTACTTAAATAGCTTTAACAAGGAGTGATAAGAATCAATATTTTGATAGGTTCTAGAACAGTCTGTACTTAAACAGCTTTAACAAGGAGTGTTAAGAATCAATATATTGATAGGTTCTAGAACAGTCTGTACTGAACATTTTACTACTGGTCATTTCATTACTAAGGTATTTTTTAACCCATTTCAGCTATGTACAAATGACTATCTCTTGACAACTATTTGAAGCAGTAGCTTGGCTGCAGGCTTATGACCCAGCAAATAAACTGCACTTTCTTTATGGAACTGCTCATAGTCTGAATCATTTTAGAAAGTTTAGACCTTTCATCACTTTAAAAGAAATGTTTTAGAGATAAAAACCTTTTTTTATTTTGAAGAAGCATTTCTCTTGTAAACTAACATATTACTGACTGAGCATTTGTCTAATGAACTAATACTATATTTTATGATCTTATATAAGATACATAAGGGAGATGATGACAAAATGACCACGTAGCAGACTATCCTAGTAACACAAAACTGACAGTGAAATGTTCGGTAGCCACCATTTTGAGATTCCAGTTTTGTTACTATAAATATGGCAGAGAATAATAAATCTTCTGCAAAACAATCTAATTGAACTTTTTTGCATGAGAAGATGTGGTACTTGTAAAAACACATCCTGTACTACTGTGGTACTTGTAAAAACACATCCTGTACTACTGTGGTACTTGTAAAAAACACATCCTGTACTACTGTGGTACTTGTAAAAAACACATCCTGTACTACTGTGGTACTTGTAAAAAACACATCCTGTACTACTGTGGTACTTGTAAAAACATCCTGTACTATTGTGGTACTTGTAAAAACACATCCTGTACTACTGTGATACTTGTAAAAACACATCCTGTACTACTGTGATACTTGTAAAACACATCCTGTACTACTCAGGTACTTGTAAAAACACATCCTGTACTACTGTGGTACTTGTAAAAAACACATCCTGTACTACTGTGGTACTTGTAAAAAACACATCCTGTACTACTGTGGTACTTGTAAAAAACACATCCTGTACTACTCAGGTACTTGTAAAAAACACATCCTGTACTACTCAGGTACTTGTAAAAACACATCCTGTACTACTGTGGTACTTGTAAAAAACATCCTGTACTACTGTGGTACTTGTAAAAACACATCCTGTACTACTCAGGTACTTGTAAAAACTGAAATAACAAAAACAAGTTTGACAGATAAGAAAATATCACATGAAAACTAAAACCCAATTACCTCCAATCGAAACCAAACATCACTGTCCTCTAGTGGGGTTAAGATGTCAATGGAGAATATGTCACAGAACATTTGGGAAGCTAATCCTGTAACATGAAAAACAAATACAACATTTAACTTCAGATCTGAAATGTCTAACAAAGTGTTATTTGTTCTACTTTACTAGTACTTAGTGACAGATGAAGTATTTAAAAGTAAACAAGTTAAAAATGGTAACAAGATAATTCACTAAAACATATGAAAGAGCTTTTAGAAACTGTAAAACTATATTTACACAATACATTTTTAATGGTCTATGTTACATGACCACATTTTAAGGGATTCTGCACAATTTTACACATAAAACAAAGGTGTTCAGCTGTGTGACTGAGAAGGAATGAGGGTTGTTTGGTATTTACTGGGCTAAACAACCAGTAAAAAAACAACACAAGTAAAATTACCAAATGTAAAAATCAAGATAAAAGTAAAGAAACATCAAGAATCAGGTAAAAAAAATACATACATTACCTACTTTAGGTGAATAACCATAATCTAAAAAAATAAAATACGTACATTACCTACTTTAGGTGAATAACTATAATCTAAAAAAATAAAATACATACATTACCTACTTTAGGTGAATAACCATAATCTAAAAAAATAAAATACGTACATTACCTACTTTAGGTGAATAACCATAATCTAAAAAAATAAAATACATACATTACCTACTTTAGGTGAATAACCATAATCTAAAAAAATAAAATACATACATTACCTACTTTAGGTGAATAACTATAATCTAAAAAAATAAAATACATACATTACCTACTTTAGGTGAATAACCATAATCTACAAAAATAAAATACATACATTACCTACTTTAGGTGAATAACCATAATCTAAAAAAATAAAATACATACATTACCTACTTTAGGTGAATAACCATAATCTAAAAAAATAAAATACATACATTACCTACTTTAAGTGAATAACCATAATCTAAAATAAATAAAATACATACATTACCTATTTTAGGTGAATAACCATAATCTAAAAAAAAATAAAATACATACATTACCTACTTTAGGTGAATAACCATAATCTAAAAAATAAAATACATACATTACCTACTTTAGGTGAATAACCATAATCTAAAAAACTAAAATACATACATTACCTACTTTAGGTGAATAACCATAATCTAAAAAAAATAAAATACATACATTACCTACTTTAGGTGAATAACCATAATCTAAAAAAATAAAATACATACATTACCTACTTTAAGTGAATAACCATAATCTAAAAAAAATAAAATACATACATTACCTACTTTAGGTGAATAACCATAATCTAAAAAAATAAAATACATACATTACCAACTTTAGGTGAATAACCATAATCTAAAAAAATAAAATACATACATTACCTACTTTAGGTGAATAACCATAATCTACAAAAATAAAATACATACATTACCTACTTTAGGTGAATAACCATAATCTAAAAAAATAAAATACATACATTACCTACTTTAAGTGAATAACCATAATCTAAAAAAATAAAATACCTACATTACCTACTTTAGGTGAATAACCATAATCTAAAACAATAAAATACATACATTACCTACTTTAGGTGAATAACCATAATCTAAAAAAATAAAATACATACATTACCTACTTTAGGTGAATAACCATAATCTAAAAAAATAAAATATGTACATTACCTACTTTAAGTGAATAACCATAATCTAAAAAAATAAAATACATACATTACCTACTTTAAGTGAATAACCATAATCTAAAACAGTAAAATACATACATTACCTACTTTAGGTGAATAACCATAATCTAAAAAAATAAAATACATACATTACCTACTTTAGGTGAATAACCATAATATAAAAAAATAAAATACATACATTACCTACTTTAGGTGAATAACCATAATCTAAAACAGTAAAATACATACATTACCTACTTTAGGTGAATAACCATAATCTAAAAAAATAAAATACATACATTACCTACTTTAGGTGAATAACCATAATCTAAAAAAAATAAAATACATTACATTACCTACTTTAGGTGAATAACCATAATCTAAAAAAAATAAAATACATACATTACCTACTTTAGGTGAATAACCATAATCTAAAAAAAATAAAATACATACATTACCTACTTTAGGTGAATAACCATAATCTAAAAAAATAAAATACATACATTACCTACTTTAGGTGAATAACCATAATCTCAAAAAAATAAAATACATACATTACCTACTTTAGGTGAATAACCATAATCTAAAGAAATAAAATACATACATTACCTACTTTAGGTGAATAATCATAATCTAAAGAAATAAAATACATACATTACCTACTTTAGGTGAATAACCATAATCTAAAGAAATAAAATACATACATTACCTACTTTAGATGAATAACCATAATCTAAAAAAATAAAATACATACATTACCTACTTTAGGTGAATAACCATAGTCTAAAACAATAAAATACATACATTACCTACTTTAGGTGAATAACCATAATCTAAAAAAATAAAATACATACATTACCTACTTTAGGTGAATAACCATAATCTAAAACAATAAAATACATACATTACCTACTTTAGGTGAATAACCATAATCTAAAAAAATAAAATACATACATTACCTACTTTAGGTGAATAACCATAATCTAAAAAAATAAAATACATACATTACCTACTTTAAGTGAATAACCATAATCTAAAAAAATAAAATACATACATTACCTACTTTAGATGAATAACCATAATCTACAAAAATAAAATACATACATTACCTACTTTAAGGTGAATAACCATAATCTAAAAAAAATAAAATACATACATTACCTACTTTAAGTGAATAACCATAATCTAAAAAAATAAAATACATACATTACCTACTTTAAGTGAATAACCATAATCTAAAAAAATAAAATACATACATTACCTACTTTAAGTGAATAACCATAATATAAAAAAAATAAAATACATACATTACCTACTTTAGGTGAATAACCATAATCTAAAACAAATAAAATACATACATTACCTACTTTAGGTGAATAACCATAATCTAAAAAAATAAAATACATACATTACCTACTTTAGGTGAATAACCATAATCTAAAAAAAATAAAATACGTATATTACCTACTTTAAGTGAATAACCATAATCTAAAAAAATAAAATACATACATTACCTACTTTAGGTGAATAATCATAATCTAAAAAAATAAAATACATACATTACCTACTTTAGGTGAATAATCATAATCTAAAAAAATAAAATACATACATTACCTACTTTAAGTGAATAACCATAATATAAAAAAAATAAAATACATACATTACCTACTTTAGGTGAATAACCATAATCTAAAAAAAATAAAATACATACATTACCTACTTTAGGTGAATAACCATAATCTAAAAAAATAAAATACATACATTACCTACTTTAAGTGAATAACCATAATCTAAAAAAATAAAATACATACATTACCTACTTTAAGTGAATAACCATAATCTAAAAAAATAAAATACATACATTACCTACTTTAAGTGAATAACCATAATCTAAAGAAATAAAATACATACATTACCTACTTTAGGTGAATAACCATAATCTAAAAAAATAAAATACGTACATTACCTACTTTAGGTGAATAACCATAATCTAAAAAATATAAAATACATACATTACCTACTTTAGGTGCATAACCATATTCTAAAAAATAATCTAATAAATATATTACCTACTTTAAGTAATTAACTATATATCTTATAAAACAGAATTTATTACTTATCAGATTATGTCCTTCATTAAGCTGTAATGATGTGAATTACTTTAATGTTTTTATTTTGTATATGATTTGACAGGAGAGACCAGATGCAGTTTTTATTAATTAAATGATGTCATTTACCCCTGAAAACAAAAACAAGATTTATGAGGCTAGAAAGGGTTAATCACAAATACCTGGCCAATCACGATACTGAAGTCCTCTGTTCTCCCAGAAATCTTCCTCACTGATCAGCAATCTTTTAAACACGTGGGTTGGATAAAACTTTTCAAGTAGTAGTGTTGCTTGTCTTATAGCCAGCTACAGAAATACATACACTATAAAACAGTGCCTCTTAAAATAACTAATAATTTATATTTTACTTTTGTTGCTAAGGGTTTTAAAAAATTGAAATGAAAATATTTAATTCCATGAAAGTTATGCAACAAAACTTGAATATCTGATAAAAAGTTTACAGATATAATCAAATTATAATAAAAAAAAACCTCAACTGAAAAGGTCAAATCATTACAATTGGTATTTTTAATCACAAGAAAGTTATTGTCTTTAAACACCTAGGAATAACTTGAATAAATATTGTGTGCTCTTGGTTGTTAAACAATTCAGAAATATTTGGCATGTTCTTTTTTAACCAACTATTTGAGAGATATAATAGTTACCCTACTTTGTAGCTCAGACTATATATATCTCAGGCATACAATTGTGATGTGTATCTAGTAACTGGTTGAAACTCAAGATGCGTGACAAAGCACCATGACGTCAGATGGAAACTGTTATGACAATTTGTTTTTCTTCAGTAATATAATTATATTACTTGTTGAACAACTAAATGGATTTAGACTTTCCACAAAACTGTTTAACCCTTTATTTTTTAAGGTATAACATTAAAAATTTGAAAATTACATTCATACTGAAACAGTCACTAAAACTAACACATTTTGTTTCCTATACACAAAATAATCTCTACTTCAGATAAAAGTTGTCTTTCTAGCTGACCTTTACCTGATAGCTAGTCACAAAACAGTTCACTGTTGTGTTCTACTGGTAGAGTAGTGATCAAAGAAGAATTATAAACTTTACCTGGAGGTCATGTGCTAACAGTCGAACCTTCGCACGAGTTGAAGAACTTAAACCCATCTGTAACTCTTTCCTCCGTCTAGTTGAAACACAAAAACATTATAGTTTCAAAACTTTAATTTATATATGCACTTTACTCCCTTAAATTAAAGGACACAAATTACTATTTCCAATCAACATCACATCATACTCACAGAGATGGAACTAACTACAAGTTATTTTAACCAAGAATTATTAGTGTGACACAAAATGGATATATGTGCACGTGTGTTACATGTTTCAACAAGTTCATGTGCACACAGATACATAAACCAAATCTAAACAAAGAAAAGTAATTTGGTTTAGACAAATTTAATTTTCATACTATGAGAATAACCAAAACTAATGTACTACTGGGTTCAGCTGAATATTAACTTATAAATACACTGTCTCTAAACTAATGTACTACTGGGTTCAACTGAATATTAACTCATAAATACACTGTCACTAAACTAATGTACCACTAGGTTCAACTGAATATTAACTCATAAATACACTGTCTCTAAACTAATGTACTACTAGGTTCAACTGAATATTAACTTATAAATACACTGTCTCTAAACTAATGTACTACTAGGTTCAACTGAATATTAACTTATAAATACACTGTCTCTAAACTAATGTACTACTAGGTTCAACTGAATATTAACTTATAAATACACTGTCTCTAAACTAATGTACTACTAGGTTCAACTGAATATTAACTTATAAATACACTGTCTCTAAACTAATGTACTACTGGGTTCAACTGAATATTAACTTATAAATACACTGTCTCTAAACTAATGTACTACTGGGTTCAACTGAATATTAACTTATAAATACACTGTCTCTAAACTAATGTACTACTGGGTTCAACTGAATATTAACTTATAAATACACTGTCTCTAAACTAATGTACTACTAGGTTTGACTGAATATTAACTTATAAATACACTGTCTCTAAACTAATGTACTACTAGGTTCAACTGAATATTAACTTATAAATACACTGTCTCTAAACTAATGTACTACTAGGTTCAACTGAATATTAACTTATAAATACACTGTCTCTAAACTAATGTACTACTGGGTTCAACTGAATATTAACTTATAAATACACTGTCTCTAAACTAATGTACTACTGGGTTCAACTGAATATTAACTTATAAATACACTGTCTCTAAACTAATGTACTACTGGGTTCAACTGAATATTAACTTATAAATACACTGTCTCTAAACTAATGTACTACTGGGTTCAACTGAATATTAACTTATAAATACACTGTCTCTAAACTAATGTACTACTAGGCTTGACTGAATATTAACTTATAAATACACTGTCTCTAAACTAATGTACTACTAGGTTCAACTGAATATTAACTTATAAATATACTGTCTCTAAACTAATGTACTACTGGGTTCAACTGAATATTAACTTATAAATACACTGTCTCTAAACTAATGTACTACTAGTACATTAACTTATAAATACACTGTCTCTAAACTAATGTACTACTAGGTTCAACTGAATATTAACTTATAAATACACTGTCTCTAAACTAATGTACTACTGGGTTCAACTGAATATTAACTTATAAATACACTGTCTCTAAACTAATGTACTACTGGGTTCAACTGAATATTAACTTATAAATACACTGTCTCTAAACTAATGTACTACTAGGTTCAACTGAATATTAACTTATAAATACACTGTCTCTAAACTAATGTACTACTAGGTTCAACTGAATATTAACTTATAAATACACCGTCTCTTAACTAATGTACTACTGGGTTCAACCGAATATTAACTTATAAATACACTGTCTCTAAACTAATGTACTACTAGGTTCAACTGAATATTAACTTATAAATACACTGTCTCTAAACCAGTTATCTGTTCCAAAACTAATGTACTACTAGGTTCAACTGAATATTAACTTATAAATACACTGTCTCTAAACCAGTTATCTGTTCCAAAACTAATGTACTACTAGGTTCAACTGAATATTAACTTCTAAATACACTGTCTCTAAACTAGTTATCTGTTCCAAAGATAACCTACTTTTAAAACACCTCTCCGTTAGTTAATTACAGATGCAAAACACATGACATTAAATCAACACAAGTTGGTTTTATAAAGAAACGTAAAGTTTTAATTACATCTGTGTGAAGTAACAAGTGCACTGTAATTACAAACATTATAGTTTATAAATATATAGACCTGGTATTAATGAAACTCCTACTATATATTTAAATAGCCAACAAAACTGTTGATAACAAGTCACTTGTCAACTTGTCTTCGTAACACTGGATAACAAGTCACTCACTTGTCAACTTGTCCTTGTAACACTGGATAACAAGTCACTTTTCAATTTGACCTCGTAACACTGGATAACAACTCACTTACTTGTCAACTTGGCCTTGTAACACTGGATAACAACTCACTTACTTGTCAACTTGGCCTTGTAACACTGGATAACAACTCACTTACTTGTCAACTTGGTCTCGTAACACGTACAGAATGTCTTGAGCTTCTTTCTCCAGCTGGCTGTACATCCCATCTTTGGCCAGACTGGCAGAAAATGGTCTGAAACACTGCTGGACAAATTCACTAAAAGAACATTTTTAATTATAAGTATTTATACTAAAACTATATATCTGTGAATATATATAACCAGTGTTTATTGATCTGAATGGAAAATGATTTTTGCATTATGATCAAAAAACAGTGAAAAATTTTTTAACTTCATTTGTGTAATCTTTAAAACCTCCTAAATATATAAAGCTTTTTTTTTTTCCAGATAAACTTTATCCTGACTGTGTGCAGGGTCACCCAATATGTAATCATCAGAGCTTTAAATGGATGAATAATGAGCAGTACTGTTATATCCTTTCTAGTACTGACTATAAAGTTCCAGAATACTTCCCATAAGATTAGAGTTTCTACTTCAAACATCTACAATGAAATAAATGTATCTTGAAAAATAGAACTAAACAAGCGGCAAGCATTATCACAAACATTATTTTAAAGTTTTATTCAATAGTACAACTAATGATTTTATAATGTACACATTTTTTAAAATACAAGTACATATATTATTCATTTCTACGTTTCCTTACTTGGTCCCCATAGTACAATGCATAGCATCTTTTGGTACTAAATCACAAGCAGAGATAGTTGAGTTTTTGATAGTGTGATCATAAAATAATGAACATTCCATGGACAAACCATTGAAATTATCAAGTTTTCTTAAAGTTACTTTTTGTATGATTTCAGTTTCTCCACATACTCTGTTTGTCAGGAAAATGATACTACTGGAACATCTCTTAATACATTTTACTGGACTGTGGTCAAGTATTGGTAGGGAAAGTAAGATATCAAAACACAATAAGTACCTGTCAGCAGATAGCCCAGAAAAACATCATATAATTTAAATTGACAATCAATACAGTTCATCCAAGACTGAGTACAAAATGTCCAGTTTATTGATAGTTGTCTAATTTGGTTAACGTTATTTGTTAAGAAAATATGGAAAGAACAACAACTACAGGAAATCCAACCTTGTGGAATTAGCAACTACCAAGAAAAATAGAAAAGCTGTCCTTAAAAACTCAACCATCACTCCCAGAAACATTAACTCTATCAACAAAGCCTCAGTCTATATGACCGACCACGTGACTTCCTTATACTTATTGTCTTTTTAGATTTATTACTTCTACCTTTCAATATAGTACATGCATGTATATTTACAAAATATTCCAGTCTTTCAGTTGATAAGTTTCTCACATACAAAAAATTGTATTGTTTAGTAAAATATTTCTAATAAAATAAAGACATGTCCATAATTAGAGTATTTGTTGTGAATAGTCCATGTGCTAAGAAATTTTCATGTTAAAATTAAAAATACTTTTCCTTATCTCAAAAATCACAAACTTCCTTTGTTTATTCCCCAAGACTTGGAAAATACATTTAAAACTTTGTTCAGTAACACGTGATTATTTATCTCTTATTTCTCTAACTCAAAACATGATCAGTCAACTTGACAGACTTTGTAAACACACAAATCGAAATAAATCTAAACTGCCCTTTTCCCCTTCCAGAACAACTACATACTGTAACATGAAACTACGTTCATTTATCCTAAGTAGTTCTATGTTCTTCTTCTTCATGTGTCAAATCTACGGCAGACATCAACAACCATGGCATGCCAGACTTCTCTGCTGTCAATCCTCCTTATCAACTCGACGTTGCTAATTGAGTTCTTGGTGACATAGTTATTGAGGCTGTCGATATATTTAGTTCTTTGACACCCTCTGCTTTTCCTCCCTTCTATTTTTCCACATCTGTTTCTCTATCCCATTCTTCCTACAGATGTGTCCTAGAAATTCCATTTGTCTCTTTCTTATAGTTTTCATGAGGGACCTTTTGTATCCTGCCAGTTCCATGACTTCCACATTTGTTTTTCTTTCAGTCCATGATATTTTTAGCATCCTTCTGAGGAACCACATTTCACCAGCTTCTAATCTCTTCTCTGTATCTTTGTTCAGTGTCCAGCTCTCACAGCCATATAAGAGAACAGACCATACATATGATTTCAAGGTGTTAATTTTATTGACATTTGTTATGTTCCTGTTTGTGAATATGGACTTCATTTTATTGAAAGTATCCTTGGACATTGCAATTCTTTTCTTTATTTCTGTGTCACTCTTTGCATTTGATGTTATAGTATATCCAAGATATTTGAAGCTTTCGACTTGTTTTATTCTCACGTCCTTCTCGGTTATGCTGCATGTGGGTGTAATTGATTGTTTTGAGATAACCATGCACTCTGTTTTCTTTGTATTTAACTGCAAGCCTTTTTCTTCACTCTTGTCTACTGTTGTTGTGAGGAGAGTCTGTAGATTTCATTCGGTGTCCTCAATGAGGACTGTGTCATCAGCGTAGCGCAAGTTGTTGATATTGCATCTGCCTACTTTGACTCCCTGATGTTCTATGATGTTTCATAGGATTATTTCGCTGAACAAGTTAAAAAGATCTGGTGAAAATACACATCCCTGCCTCACCCCTTTTTCAATTGGTCTATATTCACTCAATTCATTTTCAATTTTGATAGCTGCCATTTGCTGCCAGTAAAGGTTTCTAAGGATTCTTAGATCTTTAGCATCGATGTTCAGGTCTGATAACATGTCGAATAGGTCACCATGTCTCACTTTGTAAAAGGCTTTAGAATAATCGATAAAACATAGATATAAATCCTTTTGTACTTCCAGTGATCTTTCCATGAGCATGTTTAGAGCAAAAATTGCATTTCTAGTGCCTTTATCGGCTATAAATCCAAACTGAGTATCAGAAATCTCTGGTCTTATCTTATTCCTCATTCTAGACATGAGCACTCTTAAAAGAACCTTGGTAAAATGACTCATTAGACTAATTATATTGTGCTGTTCACAGTCAGTTGTTCCCGGCTTTTTCGGCAATGCAATAAAGACTGATTTTTTAAAGTCTTCCGGTATTTCACCTGTGTCATAAATAGTGTTCAGTAGTTTTGTCACTTCCTACATATTTTTAGTTTGGCTTGCTATAGGTTTTTCTTTGCAAAATGGTACCTATAGTAGGTTGCAATTACTTGCTATAGGAGCAGTGTCCATACAGGACCATTCTGCCCAGTCATTGTTCCTTAGATTGGAGTCATCTGCCTGGCCAGATTGAGTGTTGCACCATTAATGACACTATGTCAGTTGCCTCGCACTCATCCACCACCTGCCTTCCATGACTTCATCGTAACCCTGACACGGGGGGCTAAATGGGTACTCGGTCTTGCCCAAGGACCTCCCATTGGCTATCAGAGGGAAGGAGTGCCCTACTGTTCCTTTGTCAGATCGTGCTCTGACCCACTACCCATTGCACATCAGAATCGCTGCGGACCTCCACCAGAGTTTCCTCTGGCTTCGTCCTGCCCAGGCATAGCTCACCATCTTACGGGTCCCAACGTGTACGCTCTCACTCCGCCCCGTCGACGTGGCGACATGGACAGGCCGTTGGTGCGCCCCGGCCCCAAACAAAGGCGAGGATCCCAACGAAGTCGGCAGCCCGGCCGACCTATGTTAGTGACATCTATTTATAATTAACTTTTATTGTTTTATTGCCCTTTAAACCATGATTAAGTACTACCTGTGTCATTATAAACTGTAAATCACTCGGGACACATGCAGCTCATGTTACCCTAATGAATTACATTACCCACGAGCTACTATAACTAGTACAACCTGCTCATGGAACACTTTTACAATATTATTATTTATTTTACCTAATGTAACCTCAACTAACCTGAAAAGATCTATATTTTTACATTTCAGTTACTTTATGAAACAAATAAATAACAAACATGAAAAATAATACATCACACTTTTAATAGTAGTAGTACATTAAATAATATTTATTTAATTAAATATGCACCAAACAATATAAACTAATAACATGCAAAAAGTAGAAAAATGACCTTACCTATACAAAAAAATTTGACCTTCTAACTAAACAACAAATTCATCCAAGCTTGATATTAACTTTCTCATGGGAACAGTATTGGTACTCTAGGTGAAGACTTTGACTTTCTATTGGTCATATGTAATATATAATTAAACACTAGGGGAACTGTTAATTATAAAAGAAAGGATGTGACAGGTGGGTGTAACAGGATGGGTCTGGTTTTCTATTGAATAGATCTGTAACCAAACAAATTTAAAAACTGTAACAAGAGTGATTTATCTGAGTAATGAGAGTAATTTATGTTTAAAATTGTACTTTTTCAAGTAGTGGATATAATAGGGATGATGACATTGTAAGAGTCAGTCAGTGTGTCACAACCAGTGGAAATTCAGGATAAAATAGGGATGATGACATTGTAAGAGAAGTCAGTGTGTCACACCAGTGAAAATTCAGGATAAAATAGGGATGATGACATTATAAGTCTGTCAGTGTGTCACATCAGTGGAAATTCAGGATAAAATTGGGATGATGACATTGTTAGAGTCAGTCAGTGTGTCGTGTCACACCAGTGGATATTCAGGATAAAATAGGGATGATGACATGCTAGGATAAAATGTGTCACACTTGGAACAATTCTGGATTTTTTAAAATAATGCCTTCTAGATTTAAGAACTTAAAACTTATATACTATTAAAATGTGGATTATTAGTTAAGAGTTTAAGCCATTCTAACTGGTATAACATAAAAGGTAGTTTCATCAAAGTTTGAATGTGCAGTGAAAGATACTTGTGGCTATAAGGTTAATAGCTATTAAGACTGCATTCAGTATAAAATTCTGAATCTATGGCCAGAGCAGCAGCCAGAGCATTGTTCAGTGATACGGCTTCTAATCATGACAAACTACAGTTAAAAAATAAGTACACAAACTACCTCAATTTCTTGAACAGCAATCAGTCCAGTATTTACTAGATCAAACTGTTCAACTGTAATTTTCATCCATATTATTCAAGTTATTCATTAAAATAATTAGGGTAAAGATAAATAACACAATATCATTTACTACTTAAACAACAATTATCTATGTTTTCTTACAAAGCTTTAGAAATGCCACACGATCAAGCACACATTAGTTATAAATTGCTAAACTCTTTTTAAGAAAGATATTAACATCAGTAGTAACTATTCATACCAAATGCAAACATATGCAAAATGGAGATTCATTTTGAGAAAATACACTAAACAGTTCTAAGAGCTTACCTTTAAAGCTTTGTACAAGAAAATTGCATTATTTTCACATATTATTTAAAATGCCTAACTAGTAACTTTAAAGAATACGTGATATAATTTTGTATTAAGTGTGAGCGTGTGATCCTTATTTGTAAGTCCAATTTCCTCTCACGTTTGTTCCAACATATGAAAAATCATTAAATAACAAGTTTCATTCATTTTGTATCATAATTACAGGTTGCTCAATTAATTTAAAAACTAGACTGAAACAGCCTTGAACTGTTTACTGTGATGTAAAAATTCTTATGTATTACAAGTTAGCTATTTAAATATCATTATTTTACTATATGTACAGTAGTTTAATCAGTCAATTAATTATATATTTATTTTGACGTGTAGTCATTTTCATATTGTTCCATTTCTGCTGTTCAGAAAGTAGTTTCTATAATCCTGTACAACTTCAAGGAGGAACCATTTCTGTATGACAACATTATACTCTTCAGTAAGGACCACATCCTTGTTTATTAAATTCAAGTGTTCATCTGTCTGTAGTACCTCTCTGTAATCTTCTATGAGCTCCCATAACTCTGAAAAATAATCCAGATGAAATTCTGTGGCACCTGGAGAACTGTTTTAAGTTGTAATACCTCTCTGTAATTTTCTATGAGCTCCTATAACTCTGAGACATAATCCAGATGAAATTCTGTGGCACCTGGAGAACTGTTTTAAGTTGTAGTACCTCTCTGTAATTTTCTATGAGCTCCCATAACGCTGAGACATAATCCAGATGAAATTCTGTGGCTCCTGGAGAACTGTTTTAAGTTGTAGTACCTCTCTGTAATCTTCTATGAGCTCCAATAACTCTGAGACATAATCCAGATGAAATTCTGTGGCTCCTGGAGAACTGTTTTAAGTTATCAGTAATAAAATATTTAATTGACATGTTCTCATGTATCTCAGGATGGCTGGTATGGGCATTAACACTTTTACTAATAAAGCAGAGGACAATGTTTTGACCTTCTTAGGTCATCTTCAGGTTAACTTAAAGATTACCTAAGAAGATCGAAATGCTGTTCTCTACTTTATTTTAATAAAAGTTTTAATACCCACACAAGCCATCCTGAGATACATCTTTACTCCAGAGGGTTTCTCTTCACCACAAATGACATGTTTTCAGACTTCCTGACATTTGTACTGATTCATCCTTGTTTTCATTCTAATTAGTGCCTTCACCATTGCTAGTTTTGTCTCCATGGATCCAGATAAATCAACAACTATAAAATACATTGAAATATCACAGGTTTCCACTAAATTTTAAAGATAAGAATTCATCTTTTTATACTTAACAAGACAGTGCAGGAATATGAAATAATTGCGAGAAGTTGAAATAGAATTAGGAGCCACAAACATCTTCTGAGATAGGCTCAAACAACAGATATCACATATTCTTCAGAGCCAGAAAGCTTAAACTGTTCCATTAATATTGAGATCTCAAGGGTACATAATGTCCTGGTCATCAAGCATATACAATGTAGTGCTCAAAGTGCTGATTTATGTCTAACAAAAACAGATACCACTAAGGAAGGTTATGGCTAGTCCAGGAAGTTCTAGAAACTGTCAAGTCACAAAATATCCCAGAACTTAAAAGTGACAGCATGGAATATTTATATATAAATATTCTGAATAATGTGAAACACCCTGAAATATTCCATGAGAATATGTAAGAACACTCCAGTATAATCTAAAGCCTTCCATATTTATTTAGAACATTTTAGAATATACAGATAAGATGCAAAATAAACTTTCAGCTACCTTAAGCAACCTATAAATGTTAATCTGTATGGATCAAATTTGAAATGAATTATTTATATGAATTTTGAAACAAAATAAGCAATGAGAGTCATAATTTAAAACTTCAAATGTAAGAACCACCCTAATATATTATATATAATGGATTAAAAAAAAATACAAAAATCTCAAAGTGGATATTCATAAAATACAAATTAAAAACATACAAAAATCTCAAAGTGGATATTCATAAGATACAAATTAAAAAAAATACAAAAAGCTCAAAGTGGATATTTATAAGATACGAATTAAAAAAATACAAAAAGCGCAAAGTGGATATTTATAAGATACGGATTAAAAAATACAAAAAGCTCAAAGTGGATATTCATAAGATACGGATTAAAAAATACAATAAGCTCAAAGTGGGTATTTATAAGATACGGATTAAAAAAATACAAAAGCTCAAAGTGGATATTCATAAGACACGGATTAAAAAAATACAAAAAGCTCAAAGTGGGTATTTATAAGATACGGATTAAAAACATACAAAAAGCTCAAAGTGGATATTCATAAGATACAAATTAAAAATATACAAAAATCTCAAAGTGGATATTCATAAAATACGGATTAAAAACATACAAAAAGCTCAAAGTGGATATTCATAAGATACAAATTAAAAAAATACAAAAAGCTCAAAGTGGATATTCATAAGATACAAAGTAAAAAAATACAAAAAGCTCAAAGTGGATATTCATAAGATACGGATTAAAAAAAATACAAAAAGCTCAAAGTGGATATTCATAAGGTACGGATTAAAAAAATACAAAAAGCTCAAAGTGGATATTCATAAGATACGGATTAAAAAAATACGAAAAGCTCAAAGTGGGTATTTATAAGATATGGATTAAAAAAATACAAAAAGCTCAAAGTGGATATTCATAAGATACCGATGAAAAAAATAATACAAAAGCTCAAAGTGGATATTCATAAGATATGGATTAAAAAATACAAAAGCTCAAAGTGGATATTCATAAGGTACAGATTAAAAAAATACAAAAAGCTCAAAGTGGATATTCATAAGATACGGATTAAAAAAATACAAAAAGCTCAAAGTGGGTATTTATAAGATATGGATTAAAAAAATACAAAAAGCTCAAAGTGGATATTCATAAGATATGGATTAAAAAAATACAAAAAGCTCAAAGTGGATATTTATAAGATACGGATTAAAAAAAATACAAAAAGCCCAAAGTGGATATTCATAAGATACGGATTAAAAATACAAAAAGCTCAAAGTGGATATTCATAAGATACGGATTAAAAAAAATACAAAAACTCAAAGTGGATATTCATAAGATACGGATTAAAAATACAAAAAGCTCAAAGTGGATATTCATAAGATACGGATTAAAAATACAAAAAGCTCAAAGTGGATATTCATAAGATACGGATTAAAAATACAAAAAGCTCAAAGTGGATATTCATAAGATACGGATTAAAAAAATACAAAAAGCTCAAAGTGGATATTCATAAGATACGGATTAAAAAATACAAAAAGCTCAAAGTGGATATTCATAAGATATGGCAAAGTGGATATTCATAAGATAGTATTTCACAGGAAAATTTCAAGATGACATGGGTAAATTGTAGTAAATTCTCATGGTTTTAAAGTCAATGTCATATTTATGTAAATAGGAAACTACACATCTGTAATAAGTAAAATTCGTAAGCCATTTTTGACAGGAAAAACATAAACCTTCTTGTGTAAAATGTAGGAAATAAACCAGTTTGAAGCCTAAAAGAATAGTAACATTCTGTACCTGGTTATTATACTGTCGGCCTTTGAAAGAAAATCAAAAATACTGCTTGGTTTACCAACTGGCTTCAAGGTAGTGTATTCTATCTTAGAAAGAGTACGATGCTTAGTGACCACAAGTTAGTAAACCTTTTGTTTGGTTATACTAATAGAGGTTTTCCCAATGACGAGAAACGCACTTGAAATAAAACTGTATCTCAAAATGAGATACACTGATAAAGGTTTTATGACTTTACACGTTAATAAAACCCTTTTAATTACTGGAGAAATACTTTGGAGTAGATATATATTATGTGTGGGTGGTATATATTTTAAGTTTCTGATGTCATGACTTAATATAACTGCTCATTACTGATCCAATACCCTGAAATAGATGTTATTACACATGGGAAGTAACTCATTATAATTTACTACAAACAAAACTAAATGCACCTATGAATTTCTTTTTCTGCAATGGATATGTTACAAAAAACAGTCTTAGAAGTTGTTGTGCAGATTTCTTACAGTTAGATAAGTATTGTAGACCTTTACTCACTAAGAAAAGGGTTAACAAGTACCATACAACACCTGTTCTGATGATGTTAACTGTTAGTCAGTAAGGAAAAACTGACACACTTTCTTGGTCAAAGTGCACTGTTGCCTTTTAAAAAGTTACATTTAAAACTTAAACTACTTTATTATCACAACGTATGAATAAACTTGGCACAAAAATGTTATTAAGTTCTTAATTTCAGAAGTAAATATTGTTAAAAAGTGCCAATCTACCCTAGTGTAAGAATTGTGATGTTTGTTCTCCAAGCATTCCCTTATATTTATTACCCTTCCAAGAAATATAGAATTCAACTTAAGTTACTCATTATAATATAAATATTACTAAGGCAAAACATAACTTTTTATAGCCTTTATCACATTTGTTTAAAGAGTCTTAAACTACAAAATCAGATCTACTTACTAGACTACCTCTTCCAAACATTCCTAATAGTTCTCAGACATTATTTATAATCAATAGAAAACCAAAGTTTTAATCTTTCAAATGACATTAACTTACGTTGTTTTACGTACAGAGCATCGTCTTTTTCACTGTTCACTTTGAAAGTTTTTTTCATGGTATTCATGTCAACAAGTTTAGCTGAAGTTTTAAAAGTTCTTATCATACAGTTAAAATAAAGTATGATACTTATATAGGATGTGATAAGGTTTATACATGTTATCCTGTGTTCTTGGATGCATCACTTAGTTAAATCAAAATTATTTAGTACAGTGGTATTATCAGTAAAAAATAAGATTAATTTTCCTCAAAATAAAACAATAAAAGTTCCCAAAATAAAGTACCATGTCTCCTGTTTTTATATTTATTATTATTATAGTAACTAAAAGTAAAAATCATAAATTTATAATATTACATTAAAAAAAATTATTCATGAGGTATGTTCACAAGTTATGTAATTTGATATGGTAATGTGAGCCACACATTCACCAAGTGATTTACAACTTGTGTGGTAGGATTATTAGACACGACTCAAATTACAACAAAACAAATTTACATAGAAATATGTAGTTTTATGTTATAATTTGGAGTCACTTAAAAAAACAACAACTTATTTCACTTTTTTTTATAGTGATAATGAGGTCCTTTAAATTAACCAAATTTATACAAAGTTAGGGTAGAGAAAATAAAACAGTTTAACTGGGGAAAAAAGTTTGAAATTTATTTAGAATGTTTTAGAGATTAACACCACTGGAATTTAACAATTTTCAGATGAAGTATATTTAATATTCACGTGAAAAATCACTTTGCATTCAGAGCAGACAACACTGACTTCATATATTCACAAAGAAATATAATTAATACCACAGAATATTTTGTTTACAAAAGAGTAGTAATGTTAACTGAAAGCTTACAGAACATCATGAGGATACACAAAGAATTAGTGTTACAACACCTGTTTAAACAACACAGACTCAGTACGAACGAGGTAAACATGTCATGCAACACCTGTTTAAGCAACACAGATTCAGTAAGAACGAGGCAAACATGTCATGCAACACATGTTTAAGCAACACAGGTTCAGTAAGAACGAGGTAAAGATGTCATGCAACAGATGTTTAAGCAACACAGATTCAGTAAGAACGAGATAAACATGTCATGCAACACCTGTTTAAGCAACACAGATTCAGTAAGAACGAGGTAAACATGTCATGCAACACCTGTTTAAGCAACACAGATTCAGCAAGAACGAGGTAAACATGTCATGCAACACATGTTTAAGCAACACAGATTCAGTAAGAACGAGGTAAACATGTCATGCAACACATGTTTAAGCAACACAGATTCAGTAAGAACGAGGTAAACATGGCATGCAACACAGGTTTAAGCAACACAGATTCAGTAAGAACGAGGTAAACATAGCATGCAACACAGGTTTAAGCAACACAGATTCAGTAAGAACGAGGTAAACATGTCATGCAGCACATGTTTAAACAACACAGGTTCAGTAAGAACGAGGTAAACATGTCATGCAGCACATGTTTAAGCAACACAGGTTCAGTAAGAACGAGGTAAAGATGTCATGCAACACATGTTTAAGCAACACAGATTCAGTAAGAACGAGGTAAACATGTCATGCAACACCTGTTTAAGCAACACAGATTCAGTAAGAACGAGGTAAACATGTCATGCAACACATGTTTAAGCAACACAGATTCAGTAAGAACGAGGTAAACATGTCATGCAGCACATGTTTAAACAACACAGGTTCAGTTAGAACGAGGTAAACATGTCATGCAGCACATGTTTAAACAACACAGGTTCAGTAAGAACGTAAACATGGTAAACAGGTTGTAAACATGCATGCAGCACATGTTTAAGCAACACAGGTTCAGTAAGAACGAGGTAAAGATGTCATGCAACACATGTTTAAGCAACACAGATTCAGTAAGAGCGAGGTAAACATGTCATGCAACACCTGTTTAAGCAACACAGATTCAGTAAGAACGAGGTAAACATGTCATGCAACACATGTTTAAGCAACACAGATTCAGTAAGAACGAGGTAAACATGTCATGCAACACATGTTTAAGCAACACAGATTCAGTAAGAATGAGGTAAACATGGCATGCAACACAGGTTTAAGCAACACAGATTCAGTAAGAACGAGGTAAACATAGCATGCAACACAGGTTTAAGCAACACAGATTCAGTAAGAACGAGGTAAACATGTCATGCAGCACCTGTTTAAGCAACACAGGTTCAGTTAGAACGAGGTAAACATGTCATGCAGCACATGTTTAAGCAACACAGATTCAGTAAGAATGAAGTAAACATGCCAAGCAACACAGATTCAGTAAGAATGAAGTAAACATGCCATGCAACACAGATTCAGTAAGAACGAGGTAAACATGTCATGCAACACCTGTTTAAGCAACACAGATTCAGTAAGAATGAAGAAAACATGCCATGCAACACATGTTTAAGCAACACAGATTCAGTAAGAATGAAGTAAACATGCCATGCAACACCTGTTTAAGCAACACAGATTCAGTAAGAACGAGGTAAACATGCCATGCAACACATGTTTAAGCAACACAGATTCAGTAAGAACGAGGTAAACATGCCATGCAACACGTTTAAGCAACACAGATTCAGTAAGAACGAGGTAAACATGCCATGCAACACATGTTTAAGCAACACAGATTCAGTAAGAACGAGGTAAACATGTCATGCAGCACATGTTTAAGCAACACAGATTCAGTAAGAACGAGGTAAACATGTCATGCAGCACATGTTTAAGCAACACAGATTCAGTAAGAACGAGGTAAACATGTCATGCAGCACATGTTTAAGCAACACAGATTCAGTAAGAACGAGGTAAACATGTCATGCAGCACATGTTTAAACAACACAGATTCAGTAAGAACGAGGTAAAGATGTCATGCAGCACATGTTTAAGCAACACAGATTCAGTAAGAACGAGGTAAAGATGTCATGCAACACCTGTTTTAAATACCTATAGGCTTGTTGAGGTTGTACTATAGTTCTCTCTACTTCTTCTCTGAAAGCACCAAGTTCTTCCACCTCTAGCTTAGCTTCAAAAGCAGCCAGGGCTTGTTCAGGACGTATCTAAACAATAGAAACTTGGAATGAACACAATAATAATTCACACTAAGTATAGTACAATTCTTTAAAACACACTAAAAATTGTAATGTTTATTGTAAAAATCTTTAACATTTTATAAGTTCCTGTCTTCACACTGTCTAAACACACACACCTGTACATCTATTAATTAATTACACACCTGTACATATATTAATTAATTACAGTATATTAGCCACTGGTTTCACTACTAGTCTCTTCAATCTCATAATTGTAATTATTGATTTGTAACTATTATTTTTTTTACAACTAGACACTAAACTGGACAACATACCTGACTTTCATCAAGAACAAGGATTGGATCCTGGTCAATAACAATACTAAAAATAGTTTTTCCTCAAACATGATAGCAGATTTTAGGGTGGCCTTTATCTTTGAACTTCAAAGAGTTTTTAAAGAAGCACCCTGGGGATTTGTATGAAAAATGTGGAGTTATTTTTAGCAAAATCCTGCAAAATTAATGGTCACCACCAAAACTTTAGGTTTCACAAATCAATGGAAAAGGCAGTCCAAGGTTTGAGGATAAGATTTGAGCTATGTGCTTTGATGCCACTACCTTTACAATCCTTCTTGTAAAGCTTGCTTCACTCTGTCTGCAAGTATTACATCATAAGATGTAACTGGATGCAGTCTCCAAAATTAGCTGGGTCAGACATCTTGTTCTCAGGAAAGGTGGGATTACTGAACAAGAAAAGATTCCAACGTAGACTGGAATAAACAACAAAGCTACAATTGCTGTTTTGAAGGTTTGTGATTAAATATTTACATTAATTGAAGAAACATCTTAGACTCAGCAACACAGAAATGACTATAGGGAAATACTGGAGTTGGTAATGGTTCTTCTTAGAGGGAAGCCACTTCAAGGAGTTCAGCTGATGGCTGAAGAGCAATAGTAATGACCAGTATCCTCTCAAAGTCGTTTTGTTCAAAGGTCATTTTAAAATCATGGTCAGAGAGAAGCTAGCAAAGTGAAGAATTTACACACTTGTGTTTTACATTTTGGTACCATGTCAGCTTCCCATTGTCTGATCCAAGGATCGACGTGCAGCTAATCCAGGCTCTTCAAGGTTACAAGATCTCAGATTCACAGGTGACCCACACCACAGATTTTGTATTTGTTTGAGAAGCTTGACCATTGTCTTCTCTGACAACAGATTATCTGTATAAAGACCTGCCACATACTCTAAACTCTCAAGAACCATGGGAATTAGGTTCAGCAGAATAGAACAAGAGTCAAAGCCAGAAGTCACAGGCACCAAATCAGATTACTTCCTCTCCAAGGATCTACACCAATGGACTCCATACAGCATTCAAGTGGAAAGAAATATGCAAACAGCTCTGAGTCACCAATGAATCAATACAATGCAGCATACCTAACACGGACGAATACAGCAAGGATGAAAAACAAAGGAAGAAATTCTTCCCTGATGCAAAGAAGAGTACCATCAGAGAGTTGCAGAAGCAAATGTTCCTTTTTTTTAAATATAATATAGGAGCACACATGCAGCTTTGAGCAAGTTGAATGGTACCATATAATACAGAGAGAAGACATATTATATTGAAGACAAACTATATCCCCAGAAGCTTATTTTATTACATGTTGATCACGTAAAATATGTTTTTTCCACCCTCTGGGACTTTAGATTGTAGTTTACTTACTCCGGTTTAGCACTTTCTGTTTGTTTTGAATATCACGCAAAACTATGCGAGGGCTATCTGCACCAGCCATCCCTAATTTAGCAATGTAAAACTAGAGGGAAGGCAGCTAGTTATCACCACCCACTGCCTACTCTTTGGTTACTCTTTTACCAACAAATAGAGGGATTGACTGTTTGCTACTGGGATTCAAACCTGTAACCTTCAGATTACGAGTTGAGCACCCTAACTACTTGGCCATGCTGAGCCTCAAGCAAGTTTTCTTCCTTTTTTTCTTGAATGTTTCACAGTTATTTGTATTAAAATATGCAGTTTTGTTTGTTTGGTTGTATGTGTAATTCATAATATACAGTACAGGTTAAAGTTCAAGGGTCAGTAGCAACCCATTAACATTCTTTGATCCATGAAAATTTTGTCTATTTTAGTTTTTGTCAATCCTCATAAAAGTACAGTGTGTTCAAAAAGAAGACACTACTTCCAATTTTTACTGTCTGAATAAAGACTACCTTATAATGACATATAGGGTAAGACAACATAAGATTTACTAACCTTAAAATAATGGTTATTGGATAAGCCTGGCCCTTCCACTCTACGAACTAACCAGCTGCTCAATGCTGGCACTCTGCCTCGTTTTTTAATGACAAGATGAAAAATGATCCAATCCCAGATCAGCCTACAGCAACAGCGTAACATGGCCACTGAAAATTATAAATATCAGTTATTTCTAACAAACATTATTACCGATAATTCACGTAAATATTTGTGTAATTTTATAGACAGAATTTACTGATATTACATAATAATAAATCACAAAGAAATTATGGAATATCAGACTGTTCTATGTTTTCTCTCCTTCATTAACTCTTTAAACTGTTTTGTGACTTCAAATGTTATTCTTTGAGATACAAATTTACTGAGAAATTTATTGCCTTAGTAATAATTTTACAGAAAAGACAAAATTATCTGTAAGTGATCTTTGAAACTAGTTGAAGAAATTAATAAATTAGAGAGAAAATAGAAATGTCTGATAAACATATATCTTCTTCAGGTAAATCTTACTGACAGTGTATGTGTGTGCATACATATAACATATATGACCATTCATTAGCTGCTTATATTCTCCTTTCAAGGTCTGGAAGAGAGAGAACAACAATCAAAAGTAAATGGTCTGTCCAGGTAGAGGGTAGAATAAAGCTATTGAGACATCTTCATACACAGGATGTCTAATATCACTATGATAACCTGACATAATCCATGTTACCCAGGCAACATAACCAAGAATTATATGTGCCTATAAAAGTGAACTGCTTTCATTATTTATCCGTTCAACCATCACATACCTCAACCAGCTGAAGAACATCATGGGTATTCTGAAGACATATCATTCAACCTGCTGAATGTATTGCCTGTGAAGTTCTGTTGAAACAGACATTGGAAAACCATTGTCTATGTTTGTTTATCGTTATTATAGAAGATCAGGTCATTCATTAATCATTATTATTCCAAAAACTGAAATACAGTTTTCTGGAGGGGGGGGGAGTTGAAACTTACTTTCTCTGGTAAAACTATAACAGTGAAGTATTGCTTGAGAAGGAAAATCAAAACAGAAACTAATTAATCTGTAACCAAGTAAACTGTGTTCTACACTGACACAACTATTTATTACAACTCTTGAAAATCAAAACAGAAACTAATTAATCTGTAACCAAGTAAACTTTGTTCTACACTGACACAACTATTTATTACAACTCTTGAAAATCAAAACAGAAACTAATTAATCTGTAACCAAGTAAACTTTGTTCTACACTGACACAACTATTTATTACAACTCTTGAAAATCAAAACAGAAACTAATTAATCTGTAACCAAGTAAACTTTGTTCTACACTGACACAACTATTTATTACAACTCTTGAAAATCAAAACAGAAACTAATTAATCTGTAACCAAGTAAACTTTGTTCTACACTGACACAACTATTTATTACAACTCTTGAAAATCAAAACAGAAACTAATTAATCTGTAACCAAGTAAACTTTGTTCTACACTGACACAACTATTTATTACAACTCTTGAAAATCAAAACAGAAACTAATTAATCTGTAACCAAGTAAACTTTGTTCTACACTGACACAACTATTTATTACAACTCTTGAAAATCAAAACAGAAACTAATTAATCTGTAACCAAGTAAACTTTGTTCTACACTGACACAACTATTTATTACAACTCTTGAAAATCAAAACAGAAACTAATTAATCTGTAACCAAGTAAACTTTGTTCTACACTGACACAACTATTTATTACAACTCTTGAAAATCAAAACAGACACAACTATTTATTAAACTCTTGAAAATCAAAACAGAACTACTAATTAATCTGTAACCAAGTAAACTTTGTTCTACACTGACACAACTATTTATTACAACTCTTGAAAATCAAAACAGAAACTAATTAATCGGTAACCAAGTAAACTTTGTTCTACACTGACACAACTATTTATTACAACTCTTGAAAATCAAAACAGAAACTAATTAATCTGTAACCAAGTAAACTTTGTTCTACACTGACACAACTATTTATTACAACTCTTGAAAATCAAAACAGAAACTAATTAATCTGTAACCAAGTAAACTTTGTTCTACACTGACACAACTATTTATTACAACTCTTGAAAATCAAAACAGAAACTAATTAATCGGTAACCAAGTAAACTTTGTTCTACACTGACACAACTATTTATTACAACTCTTGAAAATCAAAACAGAAACTAATTAATCTGTAACCAAGTAAACTTTGTTCTACACTGACACAACTATTTATTACAACTCTTGAAAATCAAAACAGAAACTAATTAATCTGTAACCAAGTAAACTTTGTTCTACACTGACACAACTATTTATTACAACTCTTGAAAATCAAAACAGAAACTAATTAATCTGTAACCAAGTAAACTTTGTTCTACACTGACACAACTATTTATTACAACTCTTGAAAATCAAAACAGAAACTAATTAATCTGTAACCAAGTAAACTTTGTTCTACACTGACACAACTATTTATTACAACTCTTGAAAATCAAAACAGAAACTAATTAATCTGTAACCAAGTAAACTTTGTTCTACACTGACACAACTATTTATTACAACTCTTGAAAATCAAAACAGAAACTAATTAATCTGTAACCAAGTAAACTTTGTTCTACACTGACACAACTATTTATTACAACTCTTGAAAATCAAAACAGAAACTAATTAATCTGTAACCAAGTAAACTTTGTTCTACACTGACACAACTATTTATTACAACTCTTGAAAATCAAAACAGAAACTAATTAATCTGTAACCAAGTAAACTTTGTTCTACACTGACACAACTATTTATTACAACTCTTGAAAATCAAAACAGAAACTAATTAATCTGTAACCAAGTAAACTTTGTTCTACACTGACACAACTATTTATTACAACTCTTGAAAATCAAAACAGAAACTAATTAATCGGTAACCAAGTAAACTTTGTTCTACACTGACACAACTATTTATTACAACTCTTGAAAATCAAAACAGAAACTAATTAATCTGTAACCAAGTAAACTTTGTTCTACACTGACACAACTATTTATTACAACTCTTGAAAATCAAAACAGAAACTAATTAATCTGTAACCAAGTAAACTTTGTTCTACACTGACACAACTATTTATTACAACTCTTGAAAATCAAAACAGAAACTAATTAATCTGTAACCAAGTAAACTTTGTTCTACACTGACACAACTATTTATTACAACTCTTGAAAATCAAAACAGAAACTAATTAATCTGTAACCAAGTAAACTTTGTTCTACACTGACACAACTATTTATTACAACTCTTGAAAATCAAAACAGAAACTAATTAATCTGTAACCAAGTAAACTTTGTTCTACACTGACACAACTATTTATTACAACTCTTGAAAATCAAAACAGAAACTAATTAATCTGTAACCAAGTAAACTTTGTTCTACACTGACACAACTATTTATTACAACTCTTGAAAATCAAAACAGAAACTAATTAATCTGTAACCAAGTAAACTTTGTTCTACACTGACACAACTATTTATTACAACTCTTGAAAATCAAAACAGAAACTAATTAATCTGTAACCAAGTAAACTTTGTTCTACACTGACACAACTATTTATTACAACTCTTGAAAATCAAAACAGAAACTAATTAATCTGTAACCAAGTAAACTTTGTTCTACACTAACACAACTATTTATTACAACTCTTGAAAATCAAAACAGAAACTAATTAATCTGTAACCAAGTAAACTTTGTTCTACACTGACACAACTATTTATTACAACTCTTGAAAATCAAAACAGAAACTAATTAATCTGTAACCAAGTAAACTTTGTTCTACAAACTATTTATTACAACTCTTAAACTAATTAATCGGTAACCAAGTAAACTTTGTTCTACACTGACACAACTATTTATTACAACTCTTGAAAATCAAAACAGAAACTAATTAATCTGTAACCAAGTAAACTTTGTTCTACACTGACACAACTATTTATTACAACTCTTGAAAATCAAAACAGAAACTAATTAATCTGTAACCAAGTAAACTTTGTTCTACACTAACACAACTATTTATTACAACTCTTGAAAATCAAAACAGAAACTAATTAATCTGTAACCAAGTAAACTTTGTTCTACACTAACACAACTATTTATTACAACTCTTGAAAATCAAAACAGAAACTAATTAATCTGTAACCAAGTAAACTGTGTTCTATACTAACACAACTATTTATTAGAACTCTTGATTTTAAAGTATCATACGGATTACAATTTTGCTGTTCTTTATATATATTTTGCTATGTATACAAATTTCATAAAAACTAACTGATGAAAAACAAACTCAGAAGAGATTCTGCCATTTCAGGGTTCACCAAAACACAGTAAATTAGAACCAGCAATAATTACTCACCAATCAGAACTAGTAATGTCCCAACAGGACATAATAATGCAGCAATTAACAGTGCTATGACAGGCTGAATAAGGCCCTGTATAACTATCCTCCAAACCAAGGCTTCCAGGAGCAAAAACAGTTTATTACGGGTCGGAGCTGAAACAGAATACGTAGTAATTATGAAAGCAACTTCACTTTAATTCTTTTATCATTTAACATCAGGACAACATCTTTCAGTTTCTTAATATCCAACAAATGTTTAACACTTAAACCAATACAGGATGTCCTACCAAGTAATTATTAGAACTATAAAAGATTCAAACAAAACAAAAACAGTTTTTTTATAAATGACAATATAATCTAAAATAATTTATTTAATGTAAATTCAACTTTTAAATTTCTGCCACAGTATTTATAAAATTACTGTGCATTTTATTACAACAAAGCCACATCATGCTATCTGCTGTATCACCGAAGAGAATCAAACCCTTGATTTTAACATTGTAAATTGTGATGCATGTTAAAAGATAATGTTCTATTTCACAGATAAAACAGAGTTCATGCAAGTCACTTTCAAAACAAGGAACTTTTTGTTCATTAAATAGTTCACTGATATAAATAAGAACGCTCACCCCATTCAGCCAACAAAGGCAACAAAAATCTCATCTCTCAACAATGTTGGTCCACTTTTATTCAAGTCTTCATCCCAAAACTTAATTAATTCAAAACAGACATTGTTTTGTGCAAATCATGAGATTTGAATAGGTTACAGTGAAAAGTTTAATTAACTTACTTTATGATAGTATATTAGTAAGCTTGATATAAAACTATAGCTAATAATCAAAAATTTAATAGAAGTTTTACTTCTTAATTTTTACAACAATAAAGAAAAATCCTCAATTTACTCCAGAATGATAATTATGTATCCCCTCTGTTCTCTAATTCTCCAGAATGATAATTATGAATCCCCTCTGTTCTCTAATTCTCCAGAAAGATAATTATGACACATTTTCTCTCCAGGTATCCCCCCCTCTTCTCTAAATCTCCAAAATGATAATTATGACACATTTTCTCTCTAGGTATCCACCCTGTTCTCTAATTCTCCAGAATGATAATTATGACACATTTTCTCTCTAGATATACCCCCCTCTTCTCTAAATCTCCAGAATGATAATTATGACACATTTTCTCTCCCCTCTTCTCTAATTCTCCAGAATGATAATTATGACACATTTTCTCTCTAGGTATCCCCCTTGTTCTCTAATTCTTCAGAATGATAATTATGACACATTTTCTCTCTAGGTATCCCCTTGTTCTCTAATTCTCCAGAATGATAATTATGACACATTTTCTCTCTAGGTATCCCCCTGTTCTCTAATTCTCCAGAATGATAATTATGACACATTTTCTCTCTAGGTATCCCCCTTGTTCTCTAATTCTCCAGAATGATAATTATGACATTTTCTCTCTAGGTATCACCCTGTTCTCTAATTCTCCAGAATGATAATTATGACACATTTTCTCTCTAGGTATCCCCCTGTTCTCTAATTCTCCAGAATGATAATTATGACACATTTTCTCTCTAGGTATCTAGGTACCCTGTCTCTCTAATTCTCCAGAATGATAATTATGACACATTTTCTCTCTAGGTATCCCCCTTGTTCTCTAATTCTCCAGAATGATAATTATGACATTTTCTCTCTAGGTATCACCCTGTTCTCTAATTCTCCAGAATGATAATTATGACACATTTTCTCTCTAGGTATCCACCTTGTTCTCTAATTCTCCAGAATGATAATTATGACACATTTTCTCTCTAGGTATCACCTTGTTCTCTAATTCTCCAGAATGATAATTATGACACATTTTCTCTCTAGGTATCCCCTTGTTCTCTAATTCTCCAGAATGATAATTATGACACATTTTCTCTCTAGGTATCCCCCTTGTTCTCTAATTCTCCAGAATGATAATTATGACACATTTTCTCTCTAGGTATCCCCCTGTTCTCTAATTCTCCAGAATGATAATTATGACACATTTTCTCTCTAGGTATCCCCTGTTCTCTAATTCTCCAGAATGATAATTATGACACATTTTCTCTCTAGGTATCCCCTTGTTCTCTAATTCTCCAGAATGATAATTATGACACATTTTCTCTCTAGGTATCCCCTGTTCTCTAATTCTCCAGAATGATAATTATGACACATTTTCTCTCTAGGTATCACCCTGTTCTCTAATTCTCCAGAATGATAATTATGACACATTTTCTCTCTAGGTATCACCCTGTTCTCTAATTCTCCAGAATGATAATTATGACACATTTTCTCTCTAGGTATCCCCCTGTTCTCTAATTCTCCAGAATGATAATTATGACACATTTTCTCTCTAGGTATCCACCCTGTTCTCTAATTCTCCAGAATGATAATTATGACACATTTTCTCTCTAGGTATCCACCCTGTTCTCTAATTCTCCAGAATGATAATTATGACACATTTTCTCTCTAGATATACCCCCCTCTTCTCTAAATCTCCAGAATGATAATTATGACACATTTTCTCTCTAGGTATCCCCCTGTTCTCTAATTCTCCAGAATGATAATTATGACACATTTTCTCTCTAGGTATCACCCTGTTCTCTAATTCTCCAGAATGATAATTATGACACATTTTCTCTCTAGGTATCCCCCCTTGTTCTCTAATTCTCCAGAATGATAATTATGACACATTTTCTCTCTAGGTATCCACCCTGTTCTCTAATTCTCCAGAATGATAATTATGACACATTTTCTCTCTAGGTATCCCCTGTTCTCTAATTCTCCAGAATGATAATATGAATTTTCTCTCTAGGTATCACCCTGTTCTCTAATTCTCCAGAATGATAATTATGACACATTTTCTCTCTAGGTATCACCTTGTTCTCTAATTCTCCAGAATGATAATTATGACACATTTTCTCTCTAGGTATCCCCTTGTTCTCTAATTCTCCAGAATGATAATTATGACACATTTTCTCTCTAGGTATCACCCTGTTCTCTAATTCTCCAGAATGATAATTATGACACATTTTCTCTCTAGGTATCCCCTTGTTCTCTAATTCTCCAGAATGATAATTATGACACATTTTCTCTCTAGGTATCACCCTGTTCTCTAATTCTCCAGAATGATAATTATGACACATTTTCTCTCTAGGTATCCCCCTTGTTCTCTAATTCTCCAGAATGATAATTATGACACATTTTCTCTCTAGGTATCACCTTGTTCTCTAATTCTCCAGAATGATAATTATGACACATTGTTCTCTCTAGAATGTATGACACCTCTCTGTTCTCTAATTCTCCAGAATGATAATTATGACACATTTTCTCTCTAGGTATCACCCTGTTCTCTAATTCTCCAGAATGATAATTATGACACATTTTCTCTCTAGGTATCACCTTGTTCTCTAATTCTCCAGAATGATAATTATGACACATTTTCATCTTTCTAATTCTCCAGAATGTATCACCTTGTTCTCTAATTCTCCAGAATGATAATTATGACACATTTTCTCTCTAGGTATCACCCTGTTCTCTAATTCTCCAGAATGATAATTATGACACATTTTCTCTCTAGGTATCACCCTGTTCTCTAATTCTCCAGAATGATAATTCACACATTTTCTCTCTAGGTATCACCCTGTTCTCTAATTCTCCAGAATGATAATTATGACACATTTTCTCTCTAGGTTTCTCTCTAGGTATCTAATCCCTGTTCTCTAATTCTAATTCCAGAATGATAATTATGACACATTTTCTCTCTAGGTATCACCCTGTTCTCTAATTCTCCAGAATGATAATTATGACACATTTTCTCTCTAGGTATCACCCTGTTCTCTAATTCTCCAGAATGATAATTATGACACATTTTCTCTCTAGGTATCACCCTGTTCTCTAATTCTCCAGAATGATAATTATGACACATTTTCTCTCTAGGTATCACCCTGTTCTCTAATTCTCCAGAATGATAATTATGACACATTTTCTCTCTAGGTATCCCCTTGTTCTCTCTAATTCTCCAGAATGATAATTATGACACATTTTCTCTCTAGGTATCACCCTGTTCTCTAATTCTCCAGAATGATAATTATGACACATTTTCTCTCTAGGTATCCCCTTGTTCTCATTCTCCAGAATGATAATTATGACACATTTCTCTCTAGGTATCCCCTTGTTCTCTAATTCTCCAGAATGATAATTATGACACATTTTCTCTCTAGGTATCCCCCTTGTTCTCTAATTCTCCAGAATGATAATTATGACACATTTTCTCTCTAGGTATCCCCCTGTTCTCTAATTCTCCAGAATGATAATTATGACACATTTTCTCTCTAGGTATCCACCATGTTCTCTAATTCTCCAGAATGATAATTATGACACATTTTCTCTCTAGGTATCACCCTGTTCTCTAATTCTCCAGAATGATAATTATGACACATTTTCTCTCTAGGTATCCCCCTTGTTCTCTAATTCTCCAGAATGATAAGTATGACACATTTTCTCTCTAGGTATCCCCCTGTTCTCTAATTCTCCAGAATGATAATTATGACACATTTTCTCTCTAGGTATCCCCCTCTTCTCTAATTTAAGATAAATTACTCATTATAAATGTCGTTGTCACTCAGGCAAAGCATAATTTTTATAGTCTTCAACTGTATTTGACTACAGAGCTTTATATTAGAAAATTAGACCAATTTGCCACACCCACCTATTACATCCTCTCTTTCACAAATAGTATTCTGATTTGTAATACTATATTTACAGCCAATAAAATACTAAAGTTGAATATATTAAAAGACATATTTTACACAAAATTGTCCACTTCACTTCCAGTTCAAACTTTATTCCCACAGGAATCACACTGACAAACTCAGATGAATTTTTAATGTCCCTTGTCACAGTTAGGAAACCAGAAAAATGATATAGTTACAGAATACTGTCCGTGTTTTTACATGTTTTTATGTGTATTCTCTACTTATTATTATAAAAGTAACTAAGGTAAAAATCAGAAACTTTATAAAGTAGATAAGGTAAAAGTGGTAATAATCACAAGGTATGAGCAAGTAGCCCACGCATTATGCAGTTCAATACGGTAACATAAGCTTTATATTCACCAATTAATTTCTAAATATTGTGACAAGAGTATTAACTTAGACACTGTTCAAAGGGAAATGAAATTTAAGTATAAACATATATACTGTTGTGAGTTTAAATCTGTTTGGGATAAACAAATACATTTTCACATTACAATCTGAAGTCAATATGGAAAAAAAAAAGATGTAATTTTGTAAAGCAAAAATTAAAAACGAGATATAGTTTTACTAAAATATAATGTTTTATTATTTAGGAAGTTTCAGGAATTACACAAATAAAACTTGAAAATGTTTAAATGAAGTCAAGTATTTTTAATCTCAACATTAAAATCACTTTGCACCTGGACTACAAAAAAATGCAATATATTCACAGACAAATCTTTATTAAAAATGTTTAATATAAAAAACGTGTGTACAAAAGTCTTGTAATGTTTACTGAAAGTCTGCCAAATTTTGTGAAGATACACATACTATATTAAAAGGAACATTAAGGAAACTAAGTACAAAATGGTTATGAATGTGGTTAATTTCAACCAAGCTTGATTTCTGATCAACCCTTCACTATCTTTGAATCTCAGAGTAACTGTTTGAAACTCTAAACTATAGTACATTAACCCTTACAAATACAACTTTACTGTAATTGGCACAATATTATGAAACATTTTTAATTACAGTAATATTAACATAAGTACTGTAATTCAAGGTTTAAGTTTTTACAAGTAAGACGTTCTTATGAATTAATAACTTCTCAGTTAGAAACACTCCACTGCTTTGCATGTTGGTCATTTATATGAGCAAAATATCTAAACTGTTGCTTGTAAAATTATTTTATATTCTCTAGGTAAAGCAACTGTGATAGACCAAGATAATACTTGATTACAAATTTGGAGAGTCATTAAACACATCTAAAACCATATGCAAACCATGTTCAGTTCAACGGCACTGCTACTTGGGGTGATGAACTTTTCATTTGTAAAATTAAAACCTTAACTACAGCATTTTATGGTTCAAGTTTCTAACATGTCACAATGAAATTACATCTCTACAAATTTCATAAAGGAAACACAAACTTCTGACATATACTAAAATAAAAATAGCTTTCCATTTGGTTTGTTCCAACACCAAAGATCCACTAAACCTTTAATAATTAATGTTATCATTCTATTTGTTCTTATAACTACAGAAAACAAGATGACAAAACAAAGTGTTTAAGATTTTCAAAGTAGAGCTCTATGAACAACATAACAAAAACTGAAAACATTAGAAGCTGCAATTTCTGATTCAGGTTCCAAGTGACTTTGTCAGAGGTAAAACAAAATGTGATGATGTATCACAAAAATCTCAAATTTTATTTCAAATTCAAACAGCTCAACTAACATTTAAGGTTTTTACTCTGGTTTTGAAACCTTTGTATGATGATACGTCAAGTTTCATGTTTTATGTTCCCTCAAATAAATATAAGAGGAAAGAAAATAAAACATGAAAATACTTGCTAGAGTTGAACATTAGCATTGGCATCATATTACTAACAAAACTTTTAAAAAATAAATCTTCTAAACATACTTCACCTATTGTTCAATGTTATACAGAAATTGACCAACACTTTATAAAAAAGGTTCATCCCTCTCGTCAGTTCAATAATTCACAACCTGATAATTTATAAGGTTCATCTCTCTCATCAGTTCAATAATTTACAACCTGATGATTTATAAGGTTCATCCCTCTCGTCAGTTCAATAATTCACAACCTGATGATGTATAAGCTTCGTCCCTCTCGTCAGTTCAATAATTCACAACCTAATGATTTATAAGGTTCATCTCTCTCGTCAGTTCAATAATTCACAACCTGATGATTTATAAGGTTCATCTCTCTCGTCAGTTCAATAATTCACAACCTGATGATTTATAAGGTTCATCCCTCTCAACAGTTCAATAATTCACAACCTGATGATTTTTAAGGTTCATCCCTCTCATCAGTTTGTTAACTCATAGTTAGATGATTTACTAGAACTATTTACTCTTCAATAAAAACAATTTACTGTTTTTTAAGCTTTAAAGAGTATGACTGGTTTAGATTTATGTTAACTAAATCAATTTACAAAAGTAATATTTAACTGTGTGACTTACTGACACTTCATTACTGTGTAAACTACAAGTGATATTTAACTGTGTGATTTACTGATACCTCATTACTGTGTAAACTACAAGTGATATTTAACTGTGATTTACTAATACCTCATTACTGTGTAAACTACAAGTGATATTTAACTTTGTGATTTACTGATACCTCATTACTGTGTAAACTACAAGTGATATTTAACTGTGTGATTTACTGATACCTCATTACTGTGTAAACTACAAGTGATATTTAACTGTGATTTACTAATACCTCATTACTGTGTAAACTACAAGTGATATTTAACGTTGTTATTTACTGATACCTCATTACTGTGTAAACTACAAGTGATATTTAACTTTGGGATTTACTGATACCTCATTACTGTGTAAACTACAAGTGATATTTAACTTTGTGATTTACTGATACCTCATTACTGTGTAAACTACAAGTGATATTTAACTGTGTCATTTACTGACACTTCATTACTGTGTAAACTACAAGTGATATTTAACTTTGTGATTTACTGATACCTCATTACTGTGTAAACTACAAGTGATATTTAACTTTGTGATTTATTGATACATCTTTACTGTGTAAACTACAAGTGATATTTAACTGTGTGATTTACTGATACCTCATTACTGTGTAAACTACAAGTGATATTTAACTGTGATTTACTGACACTTCATTACTGTGTAAACTACAAGTGATATTTAACTGTGTGATTTACTGATACCTCATTACTGTGTAAACTACAAGTGATATTTAACTGTGATTTACTGATACCTCATTACTGTGTAAACTACAAGTGATATTTAACTGTGTGATTTACTGACACTTCATTACTATGTAAACTACAAGTGATATTTAACTGTGTGATTTACTGATACCTCATTACTGTGTAAACTACAAGTGATATTTAACTGTGATTTACTGATACCTCATTACTGTGTAAACTACAAGTGATATTTAACTTTGTGATTTACTGATACTTTATTACTGTGTAAACTACAAGTGATATTAAACTGTGATTTATTGATACCTCATTACTGTGTAAACTACAAGTGATATTTAACTGTGATTTACTGATACCTCATTACTGTGTAAACTACAAGTGATATTTAACTGTGATTTACTGATACCTCATTACTGTGTAAACTACAAGTGATATTTAACTTTGTGATTTACTGATACCTCATTACTGTGTAAACTACAAGTGATATTTAACTGTGTAAACTGTGATTTACTGATACCTCATTACTGTGTAAACTACAAGTGATATTTAACTTTGTGATTTACTGATACCTCATTACTGTGTAAACTACAAGTGATATTTAACTTTGTGATTTACTGATACCTCATTACTGTGTAAACTACAAGTGATATTTAACTTTGTGATTTACTGATACCTCATTACTGTGTAAACTACAAGTGATATTTAACTTTGTGATTTACTGATACCTCATTACTGTGTAAACTACAAGTGATATTTAACTTTGTGATTTACTGACACTTCATTACTGTGTAAACTACAAGTGATATTTAACTTTGTGATTTACTGATACCTCATTACTGTGTAAACTACAAGTGATATTTAACTTTGTGATTTACTGATACTTCATTACTGTGTAAACTACAAGTGATATTTAACTTTGTGATTTACTGATACCTCATTACTGTGTAAACTACAAGTGATATTTAACTTTGTGATTTACTGATACCTCATTACTGTGTAAACTACAAGTGATATTTAACTGTGTGATTTACTGATACCTCATTACTGTGTAAACTACAAGTGATATTTAACTGTGATTTACTGATACCTCATTACTGTGTAAACTACAAGTGATATTTAACTGTGTGATTTACTGATACCTCATTACTGTGTAAACTACAAGTGATATTTAACTGTGATTTACTGATACTTCATTACTGTGTAAACTACAAGTGATATTTAACTGTGTGATTTACTGATACCTCATTACTGTGTAAACTACAAGTGATATTTAACTGTGATTTACTGATACCTCATTACTGTGTAAACTACAAGTGATATTTAACTGTGATTTACTGATACCTCATTACTGTGTAAACTACAAGTGATATTTAACTTTGTGATTTACTGATACCTCATTACTGTGTAAACTACAAGTGATATTTAACTGTGATTTACTGATACCTCATTACTGTGTAAACTACAAGTGATATTTAACTGTGATTTACTGATACCTCATTACTGTGTAAACTACAAGTGATATTTAACTGTGATTTACTGATACCTCATTACTGTGTAAACTACAAGTGATATTTAACTTTGTGATTTACTGATACCTCATTACTGTGTAAACTACAAGTGATATTTAACTTTGTGATTTACTGATACCTCATTACTGTGTAAACTACAAGTGATATTTAACTTTGTGATTTACTGATACCTCATTACTGTGTAAACTACAAGTGATATTTAACTTTGTGATTTACTGATACCTCATTACTGTGTAAACTACAAGTGATATTTAACTGTGATTTACTGATACCTCATTACTGTGTAAACTACAAGTGATATTTAACTTTGTGATTTACTGATACCTCATTACTGTAAACTACAAGTGATATTTAACTTTGTGATTTACTGATACCTCATTACTGTGTAAACTACAAGTGATATTTAACTGTGATTTACTGATACCTCATTACTGTGTAAACTACAAGTGATATTTAACTGTGATTTACTGATACATTACTGTGTAAAAGTGATATTTAACTGTGATTTACTGATACCTCATTACTGTGTAAACTACAAGTGATATTTAACTGTGCTTTACTGATACCTCATTACTGTGTAAACTACAAGTGATATTTAACTTTGTGATTTACTGATACCTCATTACTGTGTAAACTACAAGTGATATTTAACTGTGACTTACTGATACTTTATTACTGTGTAAACTACAAGTGATATTTAACTGTGATTTACTGATACCTCATTACTGTGTAAACTACAAGTGATATTTAACTGTGATTTACTGATACCTCATTACTGTGTAAACTACAAGTGATATTTAACTTTGTGATTTACTGATACCTCATTACTGTGTAAACTACAAGTGATATTTAACTGTGTGATTTACTGATACCTCATTACTGTGTAAACTACAAGTGATATTTAACTGTGATTTACTGATACCTCATTACTGTGTAAACTACAAGTGATATTTAACTTTGTGATTTACTGATACCTCATTACTGTGTAAACTACAAGTGATATTTAACTTTGTGATTTACTGATACCTCATTACTGTGTAAACTACAAGTGATATTTAACTTTGTGATTTACTGATACCTCATTACTGTGTAAACTACAAGTGATATTTAACTGTGATTTACTGATACCTCATTACTGTGTAAACTACAAGTGATATTTAACTTTGTGATTTACTGATACCTCATTACTGTGTAAACTACAAGTGATATTTAACTTTGTGATTTACTGATACCTCATTACTGTGTAAACTACAAGTGATATTTAACTTTGTGATTTACTGATACCTCATTACTGTGTAAACTACAAGTGATATTTAACTTTGTGATTTACTGATACCTCATTACTGTGTAAACTACAAGTGATATTTAACTTTGTGTGATTATGTGTAAACTACAAGTGATATTTTGTGATTTACTGATACCTCATTACTGTGTAAACTACAAGTGATATTTAACTTTGTGATTTACTGATACCTCATTACTGTGTAAACTACAAGTGATATTTAACTTGTGTGATTTACTGATACCTCATTACTGTGTAAACTACAAGTGATATTTAACAAGTGATATTTAACTGTGTGATTTACTGATACCTCATTACTGTGTAAACTACAAGTGATATTTAACTGTGTGATACTGTTAAAACAAGTGATATTTAACTTGTGATTTACTGATACCTCATTACTGTGTAAACTACAAGTGATATTTAACTTTGTGATTTACTGATACCTCATTACTGTGTAAACTACAAGTGATATTTAACTAAACTACAAGTGTGATTTACTGATACCTCATTACTGTGTAAACTACAAGTGATATTTAACTGTGTAAACTGTGATTTACTGATACCTCATTACTGTGTAAACTACAAGTGATATTTAACTTTGTGATTTACTGATACCTCATTACTGTGTAAACTAACTGTGAAGTGATATTTAACTGTGTGTGATTTACTGATACCTCATTACTGTGTAAACTACAAGTGATATTTAACTTTGTGATTTACTGATACCTCATTACTGTGTAAACTACAAGTGATATTTAACTTTGTGATTTACTGATACCTCATTACTGTGTAAACTACAAGTGATATTTAACTTTGTGATTTACTGATACCTCATTACTGTGTAAACTACAAGTGATATTTAACTGTGATTTACTGATACCTCATTACTGTGTAAACTACAAGTGATATTTAACTGTGATTTACTGATACCTCATTACTGTGTAAACTACAAGTGATATTTAACTTTGTGATTTACTGATACCTCATTACTGTGTAAACTACAAGTGATATTTAACTTTGTGATTTACTGATACCTCATTACTGTGTAAACTACAAGTGATATTTAACTTTGTGATTTACTGATACCTCATTACTGTGTAAACTACAAGTGATATTTAACAAGTGATATTTTTGTGATTTACTGATACCTCATTACTGTGTAAACTACAAGTGATATTTAACTTTGTGATTTACTGATACCTCATTACTGTGTAAACTACAAGTGATATTTAACTTTGTGATTTACTGATACCTCATTACTGTGTAAACTACAAGTGATATTTAACTTTGTGATTTACTGATACCTCATTACTGTGTAAACTACAAGTGATATTTAACTTTGTGATTTACTGATACCTCATTACTGTGTAAACTACAAGTGATATTTAACTTTGTGATTTACTGATACCTCATTACTGTGTAAACTACAAGTGATATTTAACTGTGATTTACTGATACCTCATTACTGTGTAAACTACAAGTGATATTTAACAAGTGATATTTAACTGTGATTTACTGATACCTCATTACTGTGTAAACTACAACTGTGTGATATTTAACTTTGTGATTTACTGATACCTCATTACTGTGTAAACTACAAGTGATATTTAAGATTTACTGATATTTAACAAGTGATATTTAACTGTGATTTACTGATACCTCATTACTGTGTAAACTACAAGTGATATTTAACTTTGTGATTTACTGATACCTCATTACTGTGTAAACTACAAGTGATATTTAACTTTGTGTGATACCTCATTATTTAAACTACTGTGATTTACTGATACCTCATTACTGTGTAAACTACAAGTGATATTTAACTGTGATTTACTGATACCTCATTACTGTGTAAACTACAAGTGATATTTAACTGTGATTTACTGATACCTCATTACTGTGTAAACTACAAGTGATATTTAACTGTGATTTACTGATACCTCATTACTGTGTAAACTACAAGTGATATTTAACTGTGATTTACTGATACCTCATTACTGTGTAAACTACAAGTGATATTTAACTGTGATTTACTGATACCTCATTACTGTGTAAACTACAAGTGATATTTAACTGTGATTTACTGATACCTCATTACTGTGTAAACTACAAGTGATATTTAACTGTGATTTACTGATACCTCATTACTGTGTAAACTACAAGTGATATTTAACTGTGATTTACTGATACCTCATTACTGTGTAAACTACAAGTGATATTTCATTACTGTGTAAACTACAAGTGTGATTTACTGATACCTCATTACTGTGTAAACTACAAGTGATATTTAACTTTGTGATTTACTGATACTGTGTAAACTCAAGTGATATTTAACTTTGTGATTTACTGATGTGTAAACTACAAGTGATATTTAACTTTGTGATTTACTGATACCTCATTACTGTGTAAACTACAAGTGATATTTAACTTTGTGATTTACTGATACCTCATTACTGTGTAAACTACAAGTGATATTTAACTTTGTGATTTACTGATACCTCATTACTGTGTAAACTACAAGTGATATTTAACTTTGTGATTTACTGATACCTCATTACTGTGTAAACTACAAGTGATATTTAACTTTGTGATTTACTGATACCTCATTACTGTGTAAACTACAAGTGATATTTAACTGTGATTTACTGATACCTCATTACTGTGTAAACTACAAGTGATATTTAACTGTGATTTACTGATACCTCATTACTGTGTAAACTACAAGTGATATTTAACTTTGTGATTTACTGATACCTCATTACTGTGTAAACTACAAGTGATATTTAACTGTGTGATTTACTGATACCTCATTACTGTGTAAACTACAAGTGATATTTAACTTTGTGATTTACTGATACCTCATTACTGTGTAAACTACAAGTGATATTTAAACTGTGATTTACTGATACCTCATTACTGTGTAAACTACAAGTGATATTTAACTGTGATTTACTGATACCTCATTACTGTGTAAACTACAAGTGATATTTACTGATACCTCATTACTGTGTAAACTACAAGTGATATTTAACTGATTTACTGATACCTCATTACTGTGTAAACTACAAGTGATATTTAACTGTGATTTACTGATACCTCATTACTGTGTAAACTACAAGTGATATTTAACTGTGATTTGATACCTCATTACTGTGTAAACTACAAGTGATATTTAACTGTGATTTACTGATACCTCATTACTGTGTAAACTACAAGTGATATTTAACTGTGTGATTTACTGATACCTCATTACTGTGTAAACTACAAGTGATATTTAACTGTGATTTACTGATACCTCATTACTGTGTAAACTACAAGTGATATTTAACTTTGTGATTTACTGATACCTCATTACTGTGTAAACTACAAGTGATATTTAACTGTGATTTACTGATACCTCATTACTGTGTAAACTACAAGTGATATTTAACTGTGATTTACTGATACCTCATTACTGTGTAAACTACAAGTGATATTTAACTTTGTGATTTACTGATACCTCATTACTGTGTAAACTACAAGTGATATTTAACTTTGTGATTTACTGATACCTCATTACTGTGTAAACTACAAGTGATATTTAACTTTGTGATTTACTGATACCTCATTACTGTGTAAACTACAAGTGATATTTAACTTTGTGATTTACTGATACCTCATTACTGTGTAAACTACAAGTGATATTTAACTTTGTGATTTACTGATACCTCATTACTGTGTAAACTACAAGATTTACTGATATTTAACTTTGTGATTTACTGATACCTCATTACTGTGTAAACTACAAGTGATATTTAACTTTGTGATTTACTGATACCTCATTACTGTGTAAACTACAAGTGATATTTAACTTTGTGATTTACTGATACCTCATTACTGTGTAAACTACAAGTGATATTTAACTTTGTGATTTACTGATACCTCATTACTGTGTAAACTACAAGTGATATTTAACTTTGTGATTTACTGATACCTCATTACTGTGTAAACTACAAGTGATATTTAACTTTGTGATTTACTGATACCTCATTACTGTGTAAACTACAAGTGATATTTAACTTTGTGATTTACTGATACCTCATTACTGTGTAAACTACAAGTGATATTTAACTTTGTGATTTACTGATACCTCATTACTGTGTAAACTACAAGTGATATTTAACTTTGTGATTTACTGATACCTCATTACTGTGTAAACTACAAGTGATATTTAACTTTGTGATTTACTGATACCTCATTACTGTGTAAACTACAAGTGATATATTGTGATTTACTGTGTAAACTACAAGTGATATTTAACTGTGATTTACTGATACCTCATTACTGTGTAAACTACAAGTGATATTTAACTGTGATTTACTGATACCTCATTACTGTGTAAACTACAAGTGATATTTAACTGTGATTTACTGATACCTCATTACTGTGTAAACTACAAGTGATATTTAACTTTGTGATTTACTGATACCTCATTACTGTGTAAACTACAAGTGATATTTAACTTTGTGATTTACTGATACCTCATTACTGTGTAAACTACAAGTGATATTTAACTTTGTGATTTACTGATACCTCATTACTGTGTAAACTACAAGTGATATTTAACTTTGTGATTTACTGATACCTCATTACTGTGTAAACTACAAGTGATATTTAACTTTGTGATTTACTGATACCTCATTACTGTGTAAACTACAAGTGATATTTAACTTTGTGATTTACTGATACCTCATTACTGTGTAAACTACAAGTGATATTTAACTTTGTGATTTACTGATACCTCATTACTGTGTAAACTACAAGTG